>NC_134701.1:265575869-265778369 GCF_043290135.1 Rhipicephalus microplus | reverse complement strand
CCGCGCCCTGCGGGTCAGCAGCCGAGTACCTTAGCCACTAGACCACTGCGGCGTCACAATATTTTATAGGTAGCTCTTCGGTTCCGTGATATTTATTCTGTTTAGAACGAAACCGAGAGGGGCAAAGACATCGTAATAATGGCTGTATGAAAAAAAAAATGGCAGGATATCCACGGAGTGAATGATGGAGAGTGGGGCGCAGCATTCATCCGTCCATTCGTTCTTCCGTCCATGCGTCCGTCTGTGTGACCCTCCATGCGTCTATGCGCCCGTCCGTGCGTGCGTCTGTTCGTGCGTCCGTCCCTGTGTTCGTCCATGCATCCACCCCTGCGTACGTTCATGCGTACAGCCATGCATCTGTCTGTGTGTCCATTCGTCCATCTATTCAACACTCATCTCGCATCTTTTTATCATATATTCCCCATATAGAAGCACCACCATCCAGCGGACATTCCAATAACTAAACGAGAGGTGGCACACGCACACTTTCTTGCGGCTTGCGCTTCGTGTCTACTTCCCACCTTTAACCACCTCGAGTTCATGGTATATACTAGTTCACTGTATTCATGGCACTGCGGCCCAACGCTCGCTAAACCTTTCTAAAACGAAGGAGGTTACGTTCAGCGAGTATAACGTAGCAACCCTTTCTTGTCAGATAGTGCTCAATGCACATGCCAATGGCTGCTAATGGGGATCGCAGCGTGCGCGTTAACTAAAAGCCGAATGTTCCTGTCTCTCATTCCCCATGCAGTATATTTTATTGTTCAACAACGCAAAGAAGAAATCTCTCACCGGCACCACCTTGGAGGTCAAATTGTTATACTTGTTGCACACTATAACGGCTACGATGGATGAACAGGTGCCGCTATAAGAAGCTTTGCCCCTAAAAAAAAGTTGGGTGTGAGCGAGGCTCACAACTTGAATGGTAGTATAATCACCAAAATGAATACTGAAAGACAATTCACAACTGCGTCTCGACTTTATCTTTAAAAAAGTAGCAAAATATTTCATTCATCTAGCACAAAATAAACAGAAACGCTTAAGAAGCACATCTAACTAGTAAAAGACTTGGAGCCTCGAGTAATGCGTTTCTCTATCTAACTTATTTGCACCAGCCAGATTGCCGATTAGTTAGAGTAAGCTTTTATTTCTGGTGTTACAACGAATATTAGATCTAACAAATTAAATTTGGGCCTCTGGTTTACCTAATTACAGCAAGTTTCGACTGTAATTGGCAATTCTGAACTTTACATGAGTCAACAGTTGCACTGGCAACAAACTAGAAGCATTAGTTCAGTTTATGTTTAAACGTGCACTCGCATCCCGCCCTAGCCTTACGCTACCACGACAGCCGTGGGTGTGACCAGCCCTTCGCCGAACAGAACGAGAACAAATATTGTGGCATTGTCTTTTCATTGCAATAACAATTGTATGGACACTCTCGACTGAATTTGGCCGCCGGCATCAACATCGACGTCGGCGTCGATGTGATGCACCGTATATGTATACGTATTTACATTTCCTGCTTTCCACGACGCCGACTGAATAGAGGAGTCTCAGAAAGATGGCGTTTAATAACGAGGGTTTTCCGTGTGAGAACCACCACGTAGTTATGGGGCACCCCCAATCAGAGGGCTCCACAAATTTAACCTTTTGTGCGCTCATGGGCCGCTATAGCATTTCGCCTCGATCTAAATGTGACCACCATGGCCGGGACTAAACTTGCAACCTTTTGGTCAGAAGCCTAGTGCCGCTACTCCTGTTTTGAAGCAGTGGACTATCAATTAGCAGATTAAAATTCGCCATGAGTTCAATTTAACCATAAAGACCAATAGCAATCACTTCATTTATTGGAGCGATAGCTTCTCTGTGCTGCAGACGGTTACTGAGGCGGAGTACGCGCCTTGTTTGCAGTTTTCCGTAATCGATAACTAGATGTGCTGTTGCTCCATCCTGAAAATCATCAAAAAAGAGGTTCTTAACCATTCGAGACAGGTTTTCCGAGCGAGCTTCCGCGAGTCGCTTTAACGTGAATTTCCGCAAATCTGGAACTAACTAACCTTCGCCCGGATGCAGTCTACCGTGCACAACTCTCATGACACGCTTCAGTTGCACTGTGAATCTAAAGTTCGCGCGCACGCCGCTGCGCAGGCAGGCACTCTGCGTGCGTCGACTCAAAGTTAGGAGTATCATTAGGGTAGATGAAATTGATATAATTGCTTGCTTTCTTTACCGAATAATCATGGCGACAACTACGGTTGTGGGATTGCTACATAGTTCATGACAAAATTTTGGCATTTCCCAAGAATGTTGCGGTAACGCCACTTTTGCTTATGGGATGGTAAACAACATAAAAACGGCAGGACAGAATCAGATGACAACGAGAGCTTGATAAAGAAATACTATCCTAGCGTCAGGCGAACAGCGAGCCGTGCCCATTTGTATCTACCTGATATCCAAAGTAGCAAAGACACCCAGACACTGGGGTAGACAGCATTACATCCAGACGCTCTTCCTAATGCGTGTTAATTTGTTTGTCACTTACTAGACATCCTGCTTCTGTAGTTCTGCAGTGTTCTGCCATGGCAACGCATTTCCTGGTAATCAAAGCGTTCTCTGTTAATAGGGCCACCCTATTCTGGCTAGGTGGATTGAGACGAAGCGCGTGCGTCGAGAAGTGACTGCGCGTCGCATCGAGGCGGCTTCCGAGTCAATTCATTTGTTGCTCCAAACTTTCGCGCATATGTCTCGCGTGTCAAACGTGCGAAGTGAAAAAAAAGTTTGCAGCATTATGGTGTGCACTGCGTTAGTTCCAGTGGCCGCCTTGGCAGGGGTCTTCTCATTTTATGTGCGTGTGTGAGTCTTTGAGCATATTGGATGGCAAATGGCGCGGTACTTTGGATGAGTCATACGGTAGGCAGGGAGGTAGCTGTCACTGACGCTTAAGGGACGTGCCAGTTCTGTCACTTTGTGCGTGATGTTTGTGGGTGTCAGTGTGTGTGGTAGCGCTCGCGCCTGTTCGTGCGCGTCATTTCTGCTATTGCGAGGCCCGTCCCACAGGAGTGGCGGACGCATGTCAGGCATGCTTTTCAAAATGACTGTCGAGTTGAAGCCCTTTGACGTGCCCGAAAGCAGATTAAGCTCGAGGTTGCTTTAGCTCTTGTTTCGTGTGCGTGCTTACCCTGCATCCCTGTGCAGAGCAGTGAACCGCTTCCCTAGTACCAGGCTGATCTGCCCGAATTTCCGCTTCGTCTTCTCTTTTTCTATACCCTGTCCCGGATGAGCTCCAATTATAAAGTTGCGAGTAGCTTGCATATAACTGCTGAGGTTCCTGCTGAACTAATACAGCTGTTATAAATATGGCTCCTGCAAAATAATCGCACGTTCTCCACCCTCGAAATGTAAACCACTACTGCACCAGGTATCATTTTTGTTTTGTTGGTACGAGCGCCTAAAAATACTCCCTCTGCCCAATTTTAAGAAGTGTTGCAGTGACCTACACGACCATGCTGACAACACCTTATGATTAATGGGTCCCTCAATATATTTGAATGCAAACCGCATATCAAATTTAGTGTCCTTCCGCAACAACACAGGCTATGTGAGGATCGATCACCAATTGATACTATTCGTCTTCAAAAATGACTTTCTCTTCGTTCCGGCTGTCTAGCGTTGTTACACAAAAATTCTTTTACGTGGATGGCCCCGACTCGACCCCTGATAGGAAATCTGCGAAGCTCACTGTATTTTCTGTAATCGGTCAACAAAACAATCCTCACTGTGTCACGACTGTCTCTCTCGCCAGACCACTATTTTTTTTTTGATAACTATGAAGTGCACAAAGGAAAGTATTTTAAAGCTTAGCATTTACAGAGAGCAAGTTTATCTGAATAGTGTTTATCTCCACGCCGAGGACGTCAGCGTAGCTAAACACAAGCCCTTCTCACCGGCATGTACCGCTTAAATTTTGCTTCTACGCAGAGAGAAAATCTCTTCTATACAGAGAAGGCTCTGAGCAAGTGCTGATGACATTTTATTTTGACAACAAGGTGAACTCTCTCGCGGCGCACCTACCGATATAGACTCTAACTTGACGTCAGGCTACAGGAATAATCTTGGTGACTTCGCGTAGCCGCCTGGCAAGTTGTGATGACGTGAAGCACCAAAACACAAAACAATGCCAGCTTGTGAATCGCCCCCTCGATCGTATGTTCGCATGGTGAGGTCGTACGATCACTGTAACTCAGTGTACGTGTGAAGCGAGCTAGTGGAGTGTGGAATAGGGCACGTGCACGGGAACACAATATGTCCGCTTATCAGAGGACAAATGAATCATTTTATATTGAAATCGTTGTCACGGCGCCAAAATTTTTGCCCTGAGAAGTCTTGTGCCTGTAAAACGGGGTACAACATGTGCAAGTTTTACTGATTTTAGTCCAATCTGGCGCTGAGACGTGCGTGGATAGACTTCGTGCGCCACGCGTCCGAGGTGGAGACCAAGCGCCAACCACACTGCTTGCTGCACTTCATGCCGTACGCGTGCAAGCGCAACATGCATTTTCTGACCGACTTGGGATTGTCGACTAAGAACATGCGCCTTAAATGTCATGTCATCCCCACATCGTGCCCTCCTTCCGGGGCAGTCGCCCCACGTGCGGTGCGCAGCAGACGAAGCAGACGATCGAAGAAGCGACGTGCGGACGAATATCAATCATCATCATCATACGTCACAAAAACTTGCGCGTGCACATGCTACCGCCTAGTGGCGCTGCTAATACCTTGTCGTGAAGTCAGGGTACAGTAAGAACCGAAACTAACTTTTAAAAGCATGCAGTAATTAATTTTTCGGGGTGCACTCATGCTTATCGATACGTTTTTTCACGTTCTCGGGTAGTTGGCCTATCATAAAAAAACGATAAATGAAAAATTGTATGCCAGTAGCCTCTTAACAAGAGACGCTGAAATTGCGGTCTATACTCGGTGTTTGTCGCCCGCGTGTTTCATCGTTAATTTTTATTGGACTAGTGTACTGAAGTGTGGGATTAGATCACCTTATGAGACACACTCACTATGGGAGTTTACAGCAGAACTATTGTGGTCGAGGGAAAGAGAATAAATTGAGAGAAAGGCAGGGAGGTTAACAAGAATCGTATTATCTGGTTTGCTACCCTGCACTAATGAGAGGGGGAGTAGGAAAGAAAGATGAGGAGGAAAGCGATGAGAAACGTAGACGTGCACAAGGGTAGTGACCTATCGAATAGGCCATTGCTCCCTTGTGCTCGAGGTTTCTCTACAGACATGGGGGAACAGCATTGGAAAGACACAGACTAAAGATTTAAAAAAAAGCAAGCATTACCACTTATAGCCACAGCAGTGACTTGGAAAGAGAGAGGAGAGACGTGATTGGGTAAAGGCCTAAATGCCTCTTACCCGCCCGGAAACATACCTACACAGATGATTTGGCCATTAACAAAAACCTGCATGACACGATTATGGGATGATACCGACCGTCGCCAAGAACCCATTTATAGTCTTGACTCTGGTCATCCTCCTGTTCCATTGAAAAAGAGATCGCAAAACACTACTCCGTAAATTACGGCTGGGTGTTGTGTGAACGCAACGATATACATGAGCAAAATTTCAACAGCCCTGCGCCTGACACCGTTCGCCCTACATTTCGCGCTCGTGTCCCAAAAAGCAATCGAAAGACAATGTGCCCTATAAACTGCCTAGAATCCCGACTTTTTTCGGAGGAGAAACTTCAGTAGTAGACTAAGTCCGACGCAGTTGAAACTGTCTATTGGGGATTTTTCACCGAGACAGGCTTAAATGCTCGTCTTTAGAGAATTTGCGTTGATCAAAGAACTTGCACATCACACGTCCCCATACACGGCAGTGTGTTTAACGAGCATCATCGTACCATAACGACCTGTCATCTGACATTCCTATCTCTAACTTTTTTTTCTTACCTTCGTGACAAGGCCAGAAATACGCATTCCAAACCGACTTCTCCTTTCTTTCTGTTCATTAAACGCTGTCTTGTTCTTTTTCTTCATGTGCAAATCACCAACGTGATTACTGTCGCGTTTCTAATTGAACACCCTACATAATTTGTACATACATGCTAAAGTTTGTTTATTGATTGATTTTTTTTCCAAAGCCGTATTGATGTGCGAGGTTACTTCTTTGTACCTTTAGTGAAGCCGCTCAGCCAGCTTATTTTTGCTTCGACCCATTTCCTTTTCGAACTCCACTACAACAACGCTGTCGCTATTAAGCCCAGCCCAGCTTTCTCAGCAGTCTCACCTGCGCTTAAAAAGCCTGGCCCAGTAAAAACACTGAGGGCGTTTTAACCTACCAGCCCCATTTTCCTCCGTGTGTATTTGCAAAGTGCTCGAGACAACAGACGCGCTCGGGCTCAGACCTAAACCTGAATGCGAGCAGAGAGAGGAGAGAAAGCAATCGCCTCGTATCTTGTTCGCCCTTCTTGCGGGGTCGCTTGCTGTATGCGAGACAACCGCTGGGCGAGACGAAGCGGGCTTCCGGCCAGCCATTTACGAACGCTCTATATAGTCCTTCTCCCTCTCGTGCCGTTTTAATGACACTCTGCGCTCGCGTCCGTCTTTCTGGCTAGCGTATATGCACGCTCACAAAAGAAGAAACACGCGAAGCCTGTAAGAAAGGGAAGTGACAGGATAAGGTTGGGAAGGAGGGGAGATGGGTAGGGGAGTGGCGCTATGGTCTCAGCATTATCCCCCCCCCGCCCCCCCCCCCCCAAAAAAAGGGACGCTGCCGCGAGTTAGACTCGCGAAAGCGAACCATTATGCAAAGCGGAGCCTCGCGTGGTAGCGGTGGCGCAGTCGTCATTAGGACGACTGCTGTGCTGCTTCTGTGCCGTCTGCCGCCACACTAGTGAGCGCAAGCTCACCTTCCTCCTCCTTTCCTCTTCCACAATGGTTCCTCCCAACCCTTCCCCGCAATCCGCGCTTTTGGTTGGGCGGAGAACGCTCCTTCGTGCAGCAGGCAAGCACGGCGTTCCGGCCAAGCAACCAGCGCCAGCGCTGGCCTGTTCGCTTCACCGGGGCTGTCCGTTTCGGAGAGTCGGGGATAGATCGGAGGAAATAGGGGGACCGAGAAAGAGAGACATGTACGAAAGGGTTCTTACCGGTGGCCTCCTTGGGGCAAGGAGCCATCTATTTCATTTGTGGAAAGAGGGGGGGGGGTGAAGGCGTGAATGTTTGGGGAGGTGGCTTAGAGTTAGTCATGGATTAGAACTCCGGCGCGCAGTTTTTTTTTTTCCTGAGGTAGCTTACGTCCGGGCCCAACCTCCGGTTCATTGCGCTAAATTGTTGCCGCTCTCGTTTCGTTGTTTTCGTTTGTCTTTTCATACCTCCATATCACTCTCCCTTTTCTGTCTCACTTTTTCTCCATTTGTGTCGTTTGCGGCATTTTTGGAATGCGGGAAGAGATTAGCGGGGTGATAAGTCTTAGTTTTGGCAAGCGCACGGCGCCAGTGTGTTGGTCGACATTGGTCTATATATAATCGTATATAACGCATAAGATAAGCCGACATACTTCTGGTTTGCCTGCCGGTGTGAGAAGCGCATTCTATTTAACCGCATTATTCCGGAAAAATTTCTCCGCCCGGAAAGTGCGGCGTCTGTCGTATACGTAAGCTTCCGAACAAACAGGAAGGGTGAGGCCATAAGACGGCGCTTGCTATTGAGAAGATGTTTACTTGGTTTAGTTTAGTATTCGTGCGCTTCTAGATACCAACGAATATACTCATTGTTTGTTTCATTTTCTTCTCTCTAAGCGCGACATGCATATACTTAGAACGCTTATATTTTGACGCGACTTAGTAACAAAACATCAATTTCTCGGCTGTTCTCGACAGCCTCCACCGCCATATTTATACTTAAAAGGGCAGATGTATTTCTTTACCGCAAGAAAGGAGAAGCATTCATCATGGTAGGGGGAAGCGTTAGTGTAGTTAGGGACATAATGTTTTTCTACCCTACGTGGAGCAGAAGACGGTCATGTTTAGCTAAACGATGAAAAGCACAAAAAATAGAATAAATGGAATTGTTATATTGTTACGTAGAAATGACACGAGATGTGTCTATTTAGAATTTATATTCAAACTGATGCGTTTAGCGTCGACTAAGATCGAGGACAGCACGCACAACCGAGAGACCACTTCCTCGTTGTCGTCTTCTGACCACTGATATGTCAGCTATGTAGCATTACCCCCCCGGCGGTAAAAGCGCCGTCTCGGTGCACATTAACTACGGTCTTCAGTAGGCAGGTGGTAAGGTTTTAGCCTGCTGACGTGCACAACATCACTGGGTGTGGTTGCAGGCAGGCTTGTGGTCTCAGATGCAGGAATGACCTCATAGGTGACGTCAGTTACCTGGCGGATGATACGGTAAGGACCCATGTAGCGAGACAACAGCTTCTCTGATAAGCCAACTCGACGAACTGGGCACCACAGGAGAATGAGAGAACCGGGTGAGAAGCGAACGTCAGCATGCCGGCTTTCTGGGTGGCTTGCGAAGCCGAAAGTCTAGGGCGGGCGATCTGACGTGCGTGGTCGGCACGAGAAATAGCGTCGCGTGCATATTCGGTTGACGGCGTTGTAGTGGTTAGACTCAAGCGGCTGGTGGGCTTTGCAATATTATACCGGAGAAGCTGTCGCAGATAAACTGTTAGCATACATTGTATCTACTACATACAGACACATCGTATACATTGAAACTAAGTACAAAAAGCACCACTTCTAATAATTTTACCAACAACCTTGCAAATTCATAAAAGAAAAGTTAGGCCATAGGGGAAAAAACAGGGGAATATTTGAACAATAGCTACTTTTTTTTTCGTACGTGCTTCAAAGTTACGGCATACAAGTACTTTTTATTTTCATCCCGTTTTCGACCAGATGCAATGACCGGTCTAGCAATTGAACCCGAAACCACGAAGCCCAGGAGGTGATCGACTTCATCACACAACCGTGCTTGTGCACTACTGTTAGAGCTTCAGTGTGGCCGTATCCACAACGACCGAGCCGCCATTGTAGGCTCAGCAGCCAGTAACAAGGTGCGATTGCGTGGGTAACACAAGGTAACTTCTCTGACATTTGTGCTACAGTGTTATTCAAAGTCCATTTAAAACCTGACAGTGGGTGAAAGTCCTCGTTTGTTTCCTCTGAAATCCAAAGAAAGTGGGGTGAGATCTATGGGGGGAGAGGAGGGGGGGTTGAAGTGAAAGGTAAAAGAGAGTAAAAAAGAGAGGCCATCTTCTTGAGATGGGCACCCTTACCACCCAACGCCACGCCAAAATATCGCTGCCTCTACATAAAAAAAAAAGATATGGAAATGTGGCACTGTGAATTGCACTCGGTGCCTCATAAATTTTAAGCGGACGCTGAAAAAAAACGCACCCGGGACATTCTTTCATATCTAATCTTCCTTCTTACTCATTCTTATTAACCACGTGACCCAGCCCACTAGTGAATTGATTGATTTGATTGATTGATTTGTGGAGTTTAACGTCCCAAAACCACCATATGATTATGAGAGACGCCGTAGTGAAGGGCTTCGGAAATTTTGACCACCTGGGGTTCTTTACCGTGCACCCAAATCTGAGCACACGGGCCTACAACATTTCCGCCTCAATCAGAAATGCAGCTGCCGAAGCCGGGATTCGAACCCGCGTCCTGTGGGTCAGCAGCCGAGTACCTTAGCCACTAGACCACCGCGGCGGGGGCTCCCACCGGTGAAAGGAGACAGTTACGCAAAAGCAAACGCTGCAAAGTTTCACCAAGACGTGGTGGAAGTTCTTCACAGAAGGCACCCTTCAACATCCATTACCTCCACGCAATTGTCGGCTTTGTATACTCTTCATATCATTGCGCTGTGCTCATGTTTGCGGGTTGTCTTGATGTTCAAGGGGAACTTACTGGAGACTTCATCCTTTCCCAGATACTCAAGTAACACAGAGTACAAACAATGAACGATGTGCACTGGTAGCGGTGCTCGTCGCCCGTCGGTAATCTGGTGACCAGTGGGACACGTCGTAGTATATATATGCATGAGTGATAGAAACCTGCAGCGTTGTCGCCAGCATTCGTCACTCCCGATTAAACTTGACTACGCACGTCCTGCTTGTAATCTCAACAGGACAATCTGAAACAGTTACAATGCTTTCCAGACGTTGCGGCGCATTTTCCGCCGAGTGGTGCTAATAGTTTTTTTTTCGGATGAAATGCCACCGTATCCGAGAGAGGGCACAACGACGCATTGCAGTGTGTCCAATGCAATAGGTTGCACTATATTTCACAGTCTTGTGATTAGCCTGGCGCATAAATATTACAAGCACTAATGAAGAGAGGAACAACGCGTACATTTTTGATAAAAACATAGCTGTCGTTAAAGAAAATAGTAATTCAAGTGTAGCGAGAAAAGGATAGTTAGTTTCTTTTTTTGGGTGGGGTGGGGAGATAAAGGCAGTTTTACATTACTGATGCCAAGCCTTTAAATAATGCGAAGCTGGGAAGCATTCTTTGTTTCTCTTCGTTTTTCTCTTCTCCTCTCCATCTCCCTTTATATTTTTCCCAGTTTTTTTGTCCTTTTTTCTTTCTCACTTTATTTCTATCTACTTTTAGTTTTCTTGCTATCTCTTGTCTTTCTAACGCTTGATTGCTTCCTCTTTTTTATACTTGTATGCGTGTTTTTTGCCTGCCTAACGCCAAGCGACGACAACATACTACAGCCAGAGTGCCAGGTGGTGCTCCACACTTAGTATCATCATCAAGGCGACCACAGAATAAGAGCAAGAAGGCTTAATTATCATTGGCGCGAGCGCGCGCTCAATGTGCTACCGATGGCTACGCTGTACTTGGTTTCGTCTGCGTTACGACAACCGACGACACTATGTATAAGACTGACTGAAACCCTGAAGTGCTCTGCACTTAAAACTTTAAAGCCCCACCTGATGGAGCGAATAGAAATCTGAAGGCCAGTGATGCGGTGCGCATCGCAGCCGGGCTTTTGCAGTGCTGCCACAACGCAATCAAGCAACTCGCTGCTTTATTATTATCTCTCCTCTCACCCTCCACGGGGCGTGGTCCGAATTTGCAAATGCGTGCGCGAACTAAATCAACAGCGCCGGTCAGCGACATAGGCAAAACAAAATATAGAAAAAATCAGATAGAAGAAACGGCACTTGCAGGCAATGCTGTCTCCCTGCGAATAAAGCTGAAAGTGCTGGCGGCAAAATTGGCCTCATTCTGGCCACCCCGAACAACTTTTCTGTTTTGTTTTCGTGCGAAAATGAAGCCATCTCCAATATCAGCCACGTTACGCAGTCCTCCCGCCTTGCGTACGTCGCCCCTCGAAAAAAAGTAATAAACAAAGGCGATTTCCAAATGGCTCTAGCGCTGAGCGTCGCTTACGTGTGTATCGGCACGTGCGAAGAACGCAAAACGCTGTGCATGTGTGGTGAATGCACTTCTCTCGTATATTCGCTATTCGCTTATACTGAATGAACGAGTCATTGAGCGTTTGTCCCACGTCATTGCTGGACACATGGTGCTCCGTCGTCCTGTTTCATCAGCTGACCCGCGTAAATAACACATTTTCGCACCGCTTCAACAGTAGCTAAAAAAAACAAAGAAAAACAGATAACGGTTTCCTGGCGCTTCCATAAGGTAAATGAGTTGGGAGGCGATAGCGTGAAAATGAGAAATGAAGGGGAACGTTTCATCATCAAGAAAGCATTTATATTAGATTGCTCCATTCTGATGCAAGACCCGCGGGTTATGCGCAATCATATTTGATAGCCGATTTCGTCAACGTGGATCAAAAGTTAATCAGTTCGTTGCTGCCCGGGATAATGAAGTGATATTGACTCAAGTTATTTACTTTAAGATGTTGGATGTGTGACATCTGGACTAAATTACGACGATAGCGTCGTCCAAGCGATGTGAGTCGCCATCGGTAATGGTCCATACCGGCACGCAAACCATGAGTGTTCTTGTGGCACTCATCTCACTGCTCTTCATCAGAGCGAAAGCTTCACATCGGCATTGACTCGGGTTAGATATGCGCAAAGAGAGAACGTTTTTTTATTGAAAACAGAATGGCCAGCCTTCGTATTTTTGCCTACATACCATTCTACAAAAAAGAGAAGAAAGCAAAGGCCTTCAAGGAATGTGGGTGGGAAGATATGAAATGAGAGAAGAATAAGACGCAGGTCTTGTAATAACTGCTTTAGACAATGAATGAACATGTTCGACTAGTTGATGTCAAATGTAGAAAAGTAATTAACATGCTAGTAGAAAGATGCAATTACGGGCAGAAGACAGGCTTTCTTGATTGAAGGATTAAAGTTTGTCGAGAAGACCAATAGATTCGATGTGAACAAAAAGTTCAATGACATTTTTATGCGCTGTATGTCACAAAGGCTGTGTGCCTTCGTGATGCTATTGCTTTCAAAAACCATCATACGATGACAGCACAGGTCGAAATGATGGAAGCGAAATCAGGATTCATGGCGATACGTAGCCTAGCAATGAGGGATATACCACTGTGAGCCATAGGGGGAGTTGCTATAATGTTACGCTACGGATTGTTGTTTAATGTCTTGTGTTTATTGTCCCAAAACCACGCCATAATCACGAAAGACGCCGTAGTAGAGGGATCCGCAAATTTCGACCGTCCGGTATTCTAGAAAGTGCACTGACAGCGCACAGTACATCGTTTCTATACCATTTAGCCTCGTTCAAATGCGGCCGCCACGGCCGAGATCAAAACCACGACCTTCGGGGGGTCAGAAGCCGAGCACCCTATAGCTGCTACACCACCGCGGAAGACCACTCCGCATTGTTGTTAGGCCGGTGGGTATCGTCAGCGTACAACAGGATCGAACCCGCATCCTCACTCCCTGTATACTCGTCCCAATACGTTATCGCAGTTGGTAATGCCCAAGTCGTCATTTACCGCAGTAGTCGGCTCATAAATGTCTCGCCGTCGAACTGAGATATTCTTCTCTGAATCGCTTCACTTCACTTTGCAAAAGGCCGCATCAAATCGTGCGACCACAACGGGACAGACGCGCACGATGCAGCAGGAGCGGCAGCGTCGCAACAGGCCCATAGAGGCGCCAGCGTCAGCGAACCGAGAGGGCAACAGGCATCCGAGCGAGAGCGAAGTGGCCGACGCCGATAAACGCGGCAACCCGAGTCGCGATGCGCGTGGTGCAAAGAGGGGCGAGATGACTGCCTGAGAGCGGCCCATTGAAGCCGAAGTGAGGCGTGCCGGGAAAGCCGAATAGGGCGATGTCACCACAACGCCTCGCGACGATGTTACGTTGGCGAAGCTGTAAGCATCAACACTGTTTAAGCGCCGCGATTTGTGGATGTACTTGAGGAGAAGAAGAAATGGAACACGCCAGTGCGAAAAAGGAAAGTCGAGAAAAGAAAGTCGTAAAAGCGGATGATATAGGATGACTTAAGGCGGACTGAAAACCCTGACAACCAAAGCTTTAAGGTCCACTTAGACTTGACATCTATCTCACAAATGCTAGCGCAAGTGACGATAAAAAAAAAAAACGTAGGGACTTCACTTTCTTGGACACAAAATTATTTTTGCGGCTCAGGTAATGCAGGCTCAGCACGTATTGTGTATATACAATGACGAAGCTTCGTGAGTGATATCCTATCTTCCAGATAAGTCATTTTAACTAACCTTTACTATTGGCTTGCGAAACGCTCGGGTACGTTTTAGTTCGACGAATACTGTTCAAGTCCTCAACTTGAGTTGCCCCACAATGCCATAAGGCCTGCATTGTGTATGCGGTGAAAGAATGATCAATTGTTTATTATTCGCTATAGTGAAACAGGAGGCTGATCTTTTATTGCTCAGAAAGAGAAACACCCTCACCCTCTACCACTCAATTACGACATAACCACAAGCAAGCTGAATCGTCTACTCATCGAGAACGTACATCCCAGGCCGGGTGGCCTGCCGTAATACGTGACCTCATTAATTAACGTTGTTTCGGTGACGCCCCTTCATACCAGCAAGGTTCAGTCTTTATTACGTGCTCAACGAACAGCCACTGGAGCTACGAAAACGGCTTGGCGCGTCCCCGTGTCCAGCCGCTTTGTCGGTCAAAGCGAGATGGTAGCTCAGTGTTGCAAGTTACACTCTCAACGTACCTTGATCTTGGTATGACTACATTCACCGTGGCAGGCTTCGGGCAGATTTTAAAGAATGTAATGACGAAGTGTGTGCTTTCTGCCTTCCCGTCTCCCTTTGTCACACGCACGCACACACACACACGCGTTCGCACGCACACATGCACTCAAGCGTGCAGAAGCATGCAGACACACACACATACGTACGTACGTGCGCACGCCCACATACACACAAGTGCGCATACATACATACATACATACATACATACATACATACATACATACATACATACATACATACATACATACATACATACATACATACATACATACATACACACACACACACATACATACATACATACATACATACATACATACATACATACGATAAATTTCGTTTCAGCCACCTAGGGCTCTGGATCATGGACATGGACAGTGGCCAAAATTACACGTTGTTGTCCTTGTTGATGTTCCCTCGTGTATAGCTCAGGAGGATTAAGAATCATTCATAGCGTATCTTAATTGTGTACAGTATTTCCTAGAGGTTAAACAGAAAAGCAAAGCAAATATACACTGTGTATAAAGGAAAGAAAGCCATAATTATGTACTTGTGCATTCATGCCATTCAACATGCCATCATCGCTTTTTATTATTATTCTGAGCTGATGGCGAATACACGGGATTAGCTAGTGAGTAGACTTGTCCATTAGATTTTGCACGATAGAGTTTCTTGTCCTCTGACCGTAGACCATTCCCAAACGTGAATCGGACGAGCAGAGCGTTAATTTTTCACTGTGTTCTATAGTGAATATTTCGAGATGCTAGATTAACACTACTAAGTTTCCGGTTTCGTTAGCCTCTTCCATTTTTTTTTCGTACTTGTCTCACGAACTCTCGCGCCCAAAGCCAGTCTCGCATTGTGGCTCCTCTATTTTATTGACTTTTTTTGCAGTCTCCGAAGCGCTCTCTTGTGCATTCGTCGTTATTGTTTTCTCATTTACAACGTTCGTGTAACGCCTTACGTGGCACGCTTTAATATCTGACTTAATTGGACACCACGGGTAACCAGCTGTAGGTATTTAAAAGCATCCGGCCCCAACCAAGTCGGCGTGATTTTGAAACAACCGCAGTTCTTCCTTGTATACAGCGCAAATCTAGTATGCATTGTATTTCCTGTCACGTTAGCTTAGCGCAGCATCTTCCTCACGGTGGGAAAATAGCAAGCCACGATTAGATTGTGAACCTCGCAAATAAAATAACTCTTCAATCAATACGCTGTGGTAGTACACACCTGTCTTAAGGTGAGGGCGCAGTTCTCGAGAAAGAAAAAGGATAAGGAAGGGAAATACGCTCAGACTTTTTCTGTGTACTTGAGTTTAGGCTTCAGCTCCCGAGAATGCCAGCACGACACAAGTAAAAGTGACCTCTTTATAACAGCAGTTATGCGCAGTATTTTCCCAATAGCAACGAAAAAAAAAGTACGTGATGATTCCCCATCCAAAGGTTATTGTTTTTAGAGATAAAAATACGTCAAATTCGGCGCGTCTTAGCTTAAATATTTTGTTATTTGCTCTCGGTAGCAGATACAAGAAAGCACTATATGCTCAAAAGAAAGAAAGGGTGTCGCGCAAACGACGTTTACTTTGTCACACGACGACAATTGAGTATGTAGCAACACACTGCCACTCACGCGAAGCTTTGCATGCCGCGGCCGGATTTGCCAGCGAACGAAGCACTTCGTGCGAGGCGCAGTTCTCGCGTTATAGAAACACAGAGGAACGGCCCGGTGCGGCAGAGTGAGGCGATCGCCGGTGGCGCAAGAGAAAGCGCGCCGCACTCAGACATCGATCGCGCTACGGCCCCGTCCCGCGGAGAAGCACCTCACCGGCAGCCCTCCTGCAGAACCCCGGGGCCGACGCAGGGCCACCTACTATGCTCGGGCTCAAACCCCGGTCTCTGCAGCGCTCGCCGGTGCGCAAAATGAAGACGGTGGGGCTTTTACGTACGGACCCGTATTTCGCGAAAGCAGCCGTGGTGCGTGGCCAGAAAAGGCAGTTTGCTCCGATCAAACACTCGCCGACGGCAGCGAGAACGGGTTTGCTTTCAGCTGCTGCTGCAGACACCAGGTTGAAGCTCCGGGTGCTGCTTCGAAGAACCCCCTCCTCCGTCGTGACGCCCGCTATCGATCTGCCGTCTCCTGCGGCTTTCTACGTTGGCCCTGCTGGGTCGGCGGCGCCTCACCCTGGGCATCAGTGCCAAGGTGCGCTTGCAAGGCGAGCGCGCCAACTTAACGCAGTGCTTTTGCCGCTGCTGACTCAAGGCGCCTTCGTGCAGCCACGTTCTGGATAAGCTAAAAGCTCGTTCACACTTCAGTTTGTATACGGTGCGCTTGCTGGAATCACATATACGCAAATGCAAGCGTGAGGAACTTCTGTCTTGGTTCTAATATGCCGGTGTAACCGAGACATTCACGCTGCTCATTCTAACCCGGTCCGATAAATTATGTTGTCACTAAGTCCGAACTTCATGCAGAGTTATGACGTATGGTGAACCGAGTACAAAGCCGTTTTGTGGAACCGCCATGACATATTTTTAGAATATACAGAGAACTACGTGGATGTCGCAATAGGTTGTCTGTCGGACACTGGCTGGGGTACATATTCGAGTAAGAACGCGTGCTTTGGAGACTCATCCCTGGGGGTTGCCGTGTGTTCGTTTGGAAATTACGCTTGAACGCGCGTTTGCCGAGTCTGCCTGAACTCTCTTCATTCTAATTGGCATAGCCGGTGAGAACTTCGCACGTTGTATAGTGATACGTTTTTAATTGTTTACGGACAGCTTACAACCGCGAAAAGCGCGAGGAAGTGTAGAGCTTAGAGGCAGCTTCCACCTTCACAACAAGATCCATGCCTATGGAGCATCGCTTAACGTTTGTAGCATAGTAAACTGATTTACCGCGCGGTTGTTGGGCAGCTCTACGATAACAAACTAACGTTTGCCGTTACATGACAGAGGAGGGCAAAGTTGCCCCGTGGTATATGAAACAAAACGAGAATGCAAAAACTATCGATCATCTCCCCGAAGGTACCCTGTTTTGATGCGAAGCAGCAGTGGGGCTCACCGCATAGACCCGGTTGAGACAGGCGTCGACGTGTGTGCTAGAAGAACAGTTTGAAATGAAACTCGGTGTAGTGTTTACTCGAGTGAACGTTTGTTTGAAACGGAAAGACACGGGAGGCGGGTTGGGTTTCTATAAGTTTCAGCCCAGATAAACGAACCGAAAGATTCTTTCCACTCGACGGGTGGCCGCGAGTTGCGGGCAGTGCAGAGGGTGAAGCGAGCGAGAAGTGTGTTGCGAGCGGGCGGAGGAGCCGGTTGCTGCTGGCGCGGCGGCGAGCATGCGGCGGGTGAGGAAGAAAGAGACGTCAGCGCGCACCTGCAAGGGAAGCATGCGAGGGGAGCGTGACGTCAACACGCAGTTGTGGTGTGGCTTACTTGGCACCGCTCCAACACCTGCGGCAAGTAGAACGCGTTGCGGTGCGCTCGTACGGACGCATGTACTTACGGAGTTGCACGCGTGAGTCGAAGAGCTCCTACACATCTAAAATTGCCGCCCGCATCTTCTCGCGACTGGAGCTCGAGTAAATGCGTCGAAGAGTGGGTGAGGTACCACGTGAGTGTTGCGTAATTGGGTATGGTCTGGGAATGCTCAGTTGTTATTTCGTCCTAATTATTTTTCTTATTGAATGAAGGAGAAGCGTTGCCTTCAACGTCAAGCGAAAGACAAGTAAAGGTGCCCTTGACTAAATTCCTATCGGGCGATTCAGTGCTTATATTTACGGGGTGGCCAGTGAGAAATTGTGCAGCCTGAACAGTCGTTTTTTTTTACTTGCAGACGCCTTCCGCGTTGGCCCTGTGAGGCGAGAGAGGGGGAGAGGAGCGACAATTTTGCGTGTGTCTTCCTTGGCCGGCTCGAGACGTGAGCATGCGGCACGAGATGCGAGCATGCGTAGTGGGTGTGTCGACGGTACTGACGCCGAAGCGCGACATCGTGCGACTGAGAAATTCTCAGCATTAAAAAAAGTCGAGTACGTAGCACAGCGAACAAGACAGAACAGTGCTATGCAACAAAGGATGGCTGTCAGTGCAAACATTGCGATCAGCAACGCATATAGAGTTCATTATTTATCTGAGCTCTGCGTGAACGTATATGAGACGTTAGCGAGATGCTGATTCGCTTTAACGGTTATGCGTGAGAGCAATGTTAAAGATTTAGAAAGAGTTATTGGGGAAGCAAACAACGGCTCGGAAAGATATAAAATGAGAGTGTGGTGCGCCCGAGATAGCTAACAAACTTAGAGATTTAACTAACGAATTTATAGATAACTAACCAGTATTCTAGTCACAATGTTAGACCAATGAACTGTTCTTTTAAACTTCGAGATGAAACACTTCGCATGAAAAAATGTCCGATACACTTTGATCGTTTCCATGCGCACGTATTTTACTATGATGGCAAGAAACAATGCAAATGCCTTGTTTCTCGGCCCCGTTTTCAACTATCACCGTGCGTAGCGAACACATAAAGTTCCGAACAGCAATTATGCTTGCGTTCTGTTCCGACTCACTCGCAATCGATCGCTAAAGGACAAGTTTAGCAACCACGTCGGGCGTAATGATCATGCATGAAATTAGCAACTAGTACCAAGCGTGTTTTGTCCGCGTTGCCATGATGTCCGTTGTCAAAGCCACTAAACATTTTCATCTATTTCTTTTGCTGAGTCGATACTTTTGACGCATGCATCACGAAATGTCTGTCGCGTGCCTCAGCACAGTTTTAAAAAATAAAAAAAAACATACCAAATAGGTTTTTAAAGCTTCCTTTTTTGTGTGCTCTACTATTCAACAGGCTCACTACAGTGTACAGGAGTACAATACCTATAGTAAAAGAGACAGCGCAAAAAAAAAAAAAAGACCGATTCTGCCAAGGCAGATCAGCTATCGATAATGTCATCACCCTCGTATCTTCACTCGAAGAGGACCTCTTTGCTGGACGCATCCCAATATATATCTTTCTAGACATCAAAGCGGCCTTTTATTCCGCCTTTCACCATGATATTCTTGCAGCCATGGTCAGTCTGGGTCTCAGGGGAAGGCTGTGTAAATTAATTGAGAGGTATTTAAAAGAACAGAAGATATATATGAGTGATTCAAATGATCCTACATAGTTCTGCGCAGCAGAGAAATGCGTATCCCAGGATGTTGCGCTTTTAGTCCACTTCTTCACAACATCACCTTGGTACATATAACAAGGATATTGCTGCGTGAAGTGCACATCGCTATTCACGCCGATAATATCTGTATTTAGAGTGCCTCAAGTTAGCGTTTTGTCACCAAACAACGCCTTCAAAAAGCATTACAGAACTTCTCCACGTACTTGGCTTCACAAAGTATGTACTTCAGAAAAGAGCATAGCCATCGCTTTCGCGGGAAATAGAATGACCAAGTATCCGCACCTCCTCGGTGGCCGGCCGCTGACCTATGTACGGTCTCGGCGATTTCTTGAAATAGTCATCGACAGAAATTTTTTCTGGTCTCCTTAGGTGAGAAAACTTCGAGCGAGAATAGCTGCAGCTTCACAACTGTCTGAATTCGTGGCAGGAACACGATGGGGGCTCAATGGTTCTGCTTGAAAAATGTATGTCGAAGAAATCTTGCATTATTGTCTATCGGTGCTTCACGGATTAGTACCAATAAAAAAGTATACTTAGAAGTCCCTCAAAACAATTGTCTACGAATCTGTCAAGGCCTCCAGAAGAGCTCACCTGCCTCGGGAACTGTAGCAGAAGCAGGATATTTCCTGCTTGATGCAATATCCAGTCAAGAAATCATGCGCACTCATTTGCAACGTCTCCAACAAGAGAAGAAGCATCTTCTGCACCGCGTACATCTTAACCACAGCAATTCTGCATTCGCCCAAGCTGTGTAAATGCCGCAACTTACTGCCGTTACACAACCGGAGAAGTTAATGTCTCTAAGATTTTCTCCATGGACGGTTTCGCCTGATATTAAGCCGTTTATTCCAGACATCATAGCGCAAAGAGACGTATCGAACAGACCACACTGCTACAGACTACTCTCTTCTGCCAGTCCAGCACTATATTCGGTATTCTCATATTTATACTGACGCCTTACTACGTAGGAGACTTCCTCATATGGCTTTTATGTCCCCTCTACAAGACAGTCTATATCTTATCGGCAGGGCATCATCAACTATAGCAGAACTCCATGGTATCAAAAAAGCAGTCCTCTATATCGTGCGACCAACACCAAAACAATGGGTGATCTTCACTGACTTCAAGGAAGTACAACAAAAACTGTTCAAACTTTTGAAGAAAACAAATCATCGCCCGATTTCATTCGATATAGTGTACTTACAACACTTGGCTGTTACCGCAGGTCATGCTATCGCATTTCAATGGATACCAGCTAATTGCGGTATTCTTGCCCTTGAAAAAGCAGATGAAATGGCTCGCAAAGTACTTCAACGCCAAAATTCGAGGCAAACTTATTTCACTAAATCTGATGCTTCCCAGGTGTATAAAAGGCTTGCTTCTGAAGTAAAGAGACTCTGGAACCTCCCGATGCATCATTATGATTTCCTCCACTCTATCAACCCACAACTGCAAACTAGACTCCCATCTAGATTTCCTCGCCATCTGGAAACTATCTATCATCGTCTCCGACTTAACAGTGCTTATGAAAACAACTTACGGTACCACTTCGACCAAGCATAAAGTCTATACAGCAATAACTGTGGCTCATACGAGCATTTTGTTTGAGTGCCGAGCGCATGTAGATGCGCTCTATGAACATTAAATGTACGTGCTTACCTGAAGAATTTTATCAACAAACTGTGTCTAGTGCCCTTTAACCTGCGTCACGCAATAGAGGGAGGCATGCGATTAAACAGTTATTTGCGTATTGAGAAAATACCAGTCAGTTCAAGAAACTCTTGTGTCACCTTGAAAACTCGTAATATGTCATTCTGTCAGCACACGACGCCGCCCGAGACACAAAACACAGTCTGTATGTTGATATTTTTCTTCTTTTTGAATTTTAATAATATTTCTCTCTCTATTTCTGCCTTTCAGTCCCCAATCTCCTTCCCCGCACTGAGTAGCAAGTCAGCGATATACGCACGCCAGCTAAATCCTCCGCTTTCAATAAAGAGTTCTTCCTCCCATAGCGTAAGAACAACAGGGTCAATGAAATGAAACACACACAGCGCTGAATCGTTAAACACTTATTGCGCCATCATAAAACACCCAGTTTAAATATCTTTTATGTGCATTGGGTACCAAACAAAGAAGCGCGAAAAAACGAGAACATGGTCATAAGTCAAACATACTAGGCGTCTTTATTTTGCCACATTTGTATGTATTCTCCCCTTCCCGTCCCATTAAAAAAACAGTGCACTTGTTTTAAAAATGACCTTTTTTTTTGCTGAGCAGTACTGCCTAACAGAAAACACAGGCTTTACAAGAGTAAAAATTTTTTTGTTTAAAATACGTGTTGCATGTGCATCAGATGCTGAACAAAAGATCGCAAAAGAAATTGAAAAGCGAGCAAGAGTCATACAAGATGGGTACTTTTGAATTTTATTCTTGAAGCCGTGCCTTTTGCCTTAAAAAAAAAAGAGGCCAGGCCAGCACGGAACTGGCAGTGCTGTCACGGTGAAAGCTCGAAGAGCAGCCTTACAGAGCCTTTTCTTAACACTCTTCAAGTAACAGCTACAAGCACACTTGATGGGTATCCACTACAAAATAAATAATCAAAATATTTTGTAGTAGGCTGGTATTTACTATGTCATTCATCATAAGCTTTCGAAAAAGCGTGGTATCCGCTACACATTTGCTAGAAATATTGTGCAATATTTTATGCAGTGGCTGACGACGATGAACAATTATGCCGGAAGTGGGTATGAGCCACATGTATTAGATGATCAAGAAAACGTTTTCGAATGGATTGGAGATGGACGACCCGCTCGTTACGCAATTCACATTGTGGGAAGTCAGGCTGTTCCTCTGATGTTCTAAAACGCTGTATTACTCATGTTAGCACGATTCCTTTCCCGACAACATGCCTCCCTAAGGCCAGTTTTGAAATAAGTTTCAAACACAGGCGTGGCCCATTGGTAGAATACTGGCCTGGCACGCAGTGGACCTGGGTTTGGTTCCCATCGTGTCCTAAATGATTTTTATTTACTGATTTTTTTTCTACTGCAATATTGGTTACCGACACTGGCGGTGGTGGTGGAGGCAGCGGCGGCGGACAACTGTGACGCCGTACGTGACCTGTGTTTGTATCTCATAACAGTTTTCACTGTAGAATCTCGAAGTAGGTTGTTTCATGGTGGGGGCTATTTTTTACAGTTTAATATGGCTTAACAGACCAAATGCACGCTTTAAAGAAGTAAATCTTTCAGTTCAAAATATGCGTCGCACGTGTATATAATGTGGAACAAATGGGCACAAAAATAAACATTGTGAAGAACAAGATTTACACAACAGATGTTTTTTTTTGTTTCTTGAACACGTGACACCCACATACAAACGTGGAAGTAACTTGTTTCCCAAAGCTGGCTTTTTTGCAAAGCAGTACTGCCAAGCCGACAAAGCACGCTCTGCAGAACTGAAATAGTTTTCGAGTTCGAAATACGTGTCGCGTGTACATCAGATGCGGAACAAAGGAGTACAAAAGCAACATAGACATGAACAAGAGCGACACAGTACAGATAAGCTTCTTTTAACATGTGTGCACAAGTACCCATCTTTCTCTAAAAAAAGCATAAAAAATAAATAAACAAATCTTTTTTGAAGTCTACTGTTTTGCAGGGCAGTACTGCCTAACAGGCAGAACACGCTTTACAGGAGTAAAACTTTTTTTTGAGTTCGAATTGTCTTTCGCGTGTACATAGGGGTCCACTGTTAAAGGGAACATCGGAGCGCGTGTCGTCTGCTCGGCGCCATTTCCGGCCGGCAGCGGGAACTAGTTTCGCGCAGGAGCAGTGAGCGCAGTGGGCGGCGCTCGTTTGTCGTCTGCTGCAGTTGCGGCCGTGCTTCAGCCCGTCGCAAAGCGCGGCCGAGGTCGCAAAATCGTTAAGATAGCCGCTTTTATTCGAGCTAGAATAAAAATGACGGGAATTGTTTATAATCGGATAACAATCCCCTGACCCATCAGCCGGATCACCGTCTTGTGGGAGATAACACACTGCACGCTTCGAAAAAGCTTTTTGTTGACGCCTGTTAAAGACGCTTGTAAATTATTTGTTCAGCTTACGCACTGACGCAGATTGAATCTGCGTCAGTGCACATAAAATATGCGCTCCACAAGTGAAGATATTTTTTTGTAAAGCTATGTTAGAAAAAGACGACCGTAAAGAAGAATTCATGCTTCTTTAGCCACCAAAATTATGTGATTTTTTTTTACATGTGTGTACAGGTATGTCTCCTTCTACAAAGAATAAATAAACAAATAAAATAATAAATAAATAAATAGATCTGGCCCAAAAGTCTGCTTTTTTGCAGCGCAGTACCTTTTAAGAGACAAAACCTGCTTTACAGGAGTAAAACATTTTTCAATTCGAAATATCTGTCAAATGTGCATCTGATGTGAAACAAACCACAAGGAAGTGCAAATGTAACAGAGACATGAACAAGAGTGACACAGGAGAGGTCAACTTTTTCTGGTATGTGTGTACACGTACGCTCGCTCTTGTGAAAAAAAAACAAATAAATAAATAAACAAATAAATCTTTGAAATCAACAGGTTTAAGAGTCTGCTTTTTTTGCAGTGCAGTACTGCCTAACAAACAAAGCACGCTTTACAGGAGTAAAACTTTTTCTTATTCGAAATATTTGTCGCATGTACGTTTAATGTTGAATAAGGAGTGGAAAAAGTAACAGAGACTTGAACAAGAAAGCCACATAACAGGTCAATTTTTTTCACATATGTGTACACGTACGCTACCTTCTGTAAAAAATAAATAAATAAATAAATATTTCATATCATCTTGTTTTAAAGTCTGCTTTTTTGCAGTGCAGTACTGCCTAACAGAAAAGGCACGCTTTACAGAAGTGAAAAGTGTTTGAATTTGAAATATCTGTCCCATGCACATCTGATGTGAAACAAAGGTGTGCAAAAGTAACAGATACATGAACAAGAGTGACCGGGGACAGGTCAAGTTTTTTTCATCTGTGCGTAAACGTACACACCCTTCCGTAATAAATAAATAAATAAATAAATAAATAAATAAATAAATAAATAAATAAATAAATAAATAAATAAATAAATAAATAAATAAATAAATGAAATAGTCTGGTGTAAAAATTTGGTTTTTTTGCAGCGCAGTACTGCCTAACAGAAAAAGGACGCTTTACAGGAGTAAAACACTCTTGAGTTCAAAATATTTGTCACATGTACATGTGTTGAACAAAGACGTTCAAAAGTGACAGAGGCATGAACTAGAGTAACACAGGACAGGTCAGCGCTTTTCACATCTGTGCACACGTACACGCACTTCCGTTAAAATAAACAAAATATAAATGAAATATTCTAGCCATAAAGTGTGCTTTTTTGCAGTGCACTATCGCATATCAGACAAAGCACGCTTTACAGGTGTAAAACATTTTCATGTTCGAATTACTTGTCGCAGGTACATCTCATGTGGAAGAAAAGAGTGCAAGCGTAATAGAGACACAAACAAAAGTGACACAGGACAGGTCAGCTATTTTCAACGTGAGTAAACGTAGACCGCCTTCAGTGAAAAATAAAACAAAGTAAAATAAATAAATAAAATAAATAAATATTTAAAATCAGTTGGGTTAAAAGTCTGCTGTTTTGCAGTACAGTGCTGCCTAACAGACAAAGCACCCTTTAGAGGAGTAAAACATTTTTGAGTTCATAATATTTGTCCCATGTACATCTAATGTGGAACAAAGGAGCGTAAAAGTAACAGTGACATGAACAAGAGTGAGAAAGAACAGGCCCATTGTTTTCACGTGCTTGTACACGTACGCTCCCTTCCGTGAAAAATAAACAAATAAATAAATCATAAATAAGTATTTCTTTAAATAAATAATTAAAAATATCTTATTTAGACGTTTGCCTTTTGGCAGCTCAGCACTGCCTAACAGACAAAGCACGCTTTACAAAAGCAAGACATTTTTTAGTTTGAAATATTTGTTTTATGTACATCTAATGTGGAACAAAGGAGTGCAAAAGCAACAGGAACATGAAGAAGAGTGAGACAGAACAGGTCTATATTTTCGACATGTGTGTACACGTACGCCCCCTTCAGTGAAAAATAAATAAATAAATAATTAAATAAATAAAAATTGTTCTAGAATAAAAATTTGCTTTTTTGCAGTACAGTACTGCCTAACAGACAAAGGACGCTTTGCAGGAGTAAAAAATGTCTGAGTTTAAAAAATAGGTTCCGTACATCTGATATAACCTGATATATCGATAAATATTTGAAATCACCTGGTTTCAAACTATTGTTTTTTGCACTGAAGTGCTGCCCAACAAGCAAAACACGCCTTACAGGAGTAAAAGAATCAGTTTGAAGTACCTGTCGCATGTACATAAGATGTGGAACAAAGAAGTACTAAAGTAACGGAGAGATTAACAAGAGTTACAGGGGACATACACACTTTTTAAAAATGTTTGTCCACGGCCTCCCGCATGAGCTTCGTAAATAATTAAATAAATATTGAAAATAACCTTGCTTCAAAGTATGCTTTTTTTCTTTCAGTATTGTCATACAGGCATAACACGCTTTACAGGTAGGTAGGCAGGTAATAAACCTCATTAGGATCGAACGGGGAATTACTGGCCCGGACTAGGCCTCCAGGAGCTGTCGTGTGCTGAGCATCGTGCGATGTCTTCAGTGATAGCCCTGGCTCGCTGGACAGCCCAGATTTGGTCCACTGGCTTTACAGGAGTAAACTGTATTCAAGTTCGAAGTATCTGACGCATGTACATCGTATGTAGAAGCGCTAATGTAACGAAGACGTGAACGAGAGTGACACAGGAAAGGCTCATTTTTTAACATGTGTTTCCACGTCTTTCCCCTGACCTCCATGAAAAAATAAATGTTTCAGACTACCTGGTTCGAAAATGTGCTTTTTTGCACTGCGGTACTACTTAACAGGAAGACACGCTTTACAGGAATATTTTTTTTTCGAAATACTATTCACAGGACTACAACAGACATCATGTCTATGAGAAGCGAAGGTTGCTGCTTTACGTTTGTTAGCCACATGTGAACGTCCAATATAAAAATTGGCCCATGTATGCGTGCTTCACTTAAAATACCGTTTAAAAGCGATATCCTTCTATCGACCGTTCTTCATGAGTCCTGGTCTCATTTGCAGCCACCCGTGATGCTGTTCTCCTACCATTTACGTTCGAGCATGATAAATGGAATAGAGGTTTGTTTGAACAGATTTAATTTTCTTGAATTATCACAGTTGGGATGCCATGTGATCGTACCTCCACGACACGTCAGCAATGTTTTGGTCGCGAATTGCAACTGTATAGCTTGATCGTTTACAAAGAAGAACCATTTGTGAGACGTGCATGTATTTTATTGTGTGGAAGGGTGAATGACTGGGTGCATGTACTACTGGGGGGGGGGGGCAAAGTAGACACTTGGCGAAGTAGGCAGCACCACATCGTCAGCACAAGGTTTTTTTTTGTGCATAGCGTCGTTTTTAGCGCAGCCTCAAAAACACAGGGTCATTAGAATTACGTATCTATGTATTTGCAAGTAAAGGAACACCACCTACTACTCACGCATTGATGTTGCGCCTCAGTTATTTATCGACAATGGTCCCAAGTATGAACGCAGCCACCAGTTCAAGATGGCTGCGCATTCAGCACTTGTTTAAACTTTGGCCGTGTCGCTGAAGTGTGTGTGTGACAGACAGACAGACAGACAGACAGACAGACAGACAGACAGACAGACAGACAGACAGACAGACAGACAGACAGACAGACAGACAGACAGACAGACAGACAGACAGACAGACAGACAGACAGACAGACAGACAGACAGACAGACAGACAGACAGACAGACAGACAGACAGACAGACAGGCAGACAGACACACAGACAGACAGACAGACAGACAGACAGACAGACAGACAGACAGACAGACCAAATTTCTGCGTTCAGGTATTCTAAAGAAGACTATCGTTTTTAAAATTGTAAATTAAAGTGTTGAAGATGCTGCAACAATAAAATAGCAGCTAATCAAATAACCCTGTTAGCCCCACTTATCTCTTGCTATTTCACATTACCAGATGTCTTTCTTAAAGCTTACTAACTTCCATTAGAGAGAAGTATCTCAAGTTAATGTGCGGCCGCTTCTAAGATAGAAAATATTTGTTTGTTATTTTGTTGTGAGATAGTTCGAAAGCGTGGTTTTTCGTTCCACTACAACGACGCGTAATCTAACTTTTGTGTTACTCTGCTCTGACGATGTAATCGCATATTAATGAATGCTGATCGGCTTGTATATATGACGCAGAACCAAGAACGATCGATGACATCTAGAGAAATGACAAAGCTTTGTCTACAGACCCTTTTCCTCTGGTTTCTACATAAACCCCGAATGAATAGCATTTACCTTCGTCTGTAGGTTTCGGCCACCTGGTTCCATATTTTCTACTTCGTAGAAGGCACGCATTTCTAGCGGCTTGGCTTGCATCGTTAT
This sequence comes from Rhipicephalus microplus, assembly GCF_043290135.1. NCBI lineage: Eukaryota > Metazoa > Arthropoda > Arachnida > Ixodida > Ixodidae > Rhipicephalus > Rhipicephalus microplus. The sequence goes on along the minus strand of NC_134701.1, from coordinate 265,750,386 downwards.
CGACGGGCGACTAGCCCCCGGAAAGTTATTTAGCTTTTTGTGGACGTGTGGCGACCCGCCACCTGGCGGTAATGACTCTGCACCCGCGTTTCTTTCTTTGCGAACCTCTCGATTCGGAACCCCCAGCAAGGGTGCATGTCTCATAAATCAATTCACTAGGAACCTAGCAACAGAGCATTCGCACTCGGAATTGTTCAAAGGCTGCTATTTTGAGTCTTGTTATACGTAACATAAATTATGCAGGGCGACTTGGTTACTGGAGGCGAAAACTATGTAGCGCGAATTCCTGACGAATGTATGGCTGACGGTTTATTCGGTGAAATGTTCTAACTGTTGCTATCATTTTTTTTAAGAACCCAGCTTTTAGACACTCGTTCTTGCGTGGAGCATGGTCGGCATTGTTGGCTGGCGTCGGCGTAACTCATATAGCGAACGAGAATAAAAGCCACTGGGCACTGATCTCGCTCTTTTCCTCCGCCACGCGCTGGGCCTTTGGTCGGAGCTTGCGCGCATGCGCGGCTGCACGTCAACTGCGGCTGGCTTCACTTGTCGTAGTGGTGCTGCCGGCGTTTTGGCTTGGTTTCGCACACACAGTGGTGCGCGTTGCACTCGAACGCTGGTATTTTCGAGGCTGCATGTAAGAGATAATATCTCGCTACCTCCTCCCCCCCCCCTTACTACGGATAGCCAAAACTTTAAACACTGTTGGCGTTGCTTCAACATGAAGCAGCGATCAGGGTTCGGATTAGGGAATATTGTAATCGTGGGGAAGTCTTTTGCAACGGGGAGTTGTGACCTGTATACAATGTTGCTGATACTCGCGCGTAAACTTCAACCAAAGCAGCATGGTCAAGCATGTGTAACGACTAAACTCAAACGTGCGTTACGCCAAGCGCACAATACACAACAAAATAAAAACAATCGAATGAAAGAAAGAACAGTCTTTGAAGGACAATTAAGTGAAGAAACAATTCGGCCCTTGTGGCAATTTTTATGGCACATTTACTGAAACGCGAAACAACTGGCCACTATAGGGTTGCATATGTCCTTAAATTTCGAGGACTCGTATCTTTTCGCTAACACTTTTTGGCGCACATCCCGTTCTTTCTCTCAATACCAGATATGCAATACACGCGCGAACGTCTACCGAACAACAGCACAATCTTTTATATTGTCTTGAGTGCTCATATCATGATTAGAAAGAACAGAGAAATTACCACATTGTACACCAATGGCTTCAAATTTTAATATCATGGCCACCTTGTGATTACTTGAGTGCCGGATTTAGCAACGCTCAGCCTATAATATAAAGTTTCACTTTGATCTTTCTCACTATAGAGCTCGTAAAGTTAGGAAAGCCAAAGTTTGGTCTTTGGAACGCGAAGCCCTGCCTAGTAATACAAGAAAATAGAGCCTGACGTACTCTAGATTAAAAAAAAAAAACTTTTTTTTTCATGCCTCGTATACGATGACTACCAAATTTAACTCGTTTCGTTTGCTATACTTTTCTTCCATTTATTTCGCGGCAGTTTCGCGCACCGTGCATTTCTAAACTCAAGCACGGAAGCCATAGACTGCTCTAGAGAGGCGAACCTAAAGAGGGTGAGGGAGAATATAGCGTTGCTACGGGAAGCCTTATTAGACATCGACCTGCTGCAAAGCACTGTGGAGCGTCCGAATCACGGCCAGAGAATAAAAAACTTCGGCTCGATCGGAAAGTTTCTCGCGAAACAGTGGACTGAAAAAAAAAAAACACAAAAAAGCATCGGGTTACGCTCCCTGTCAGAAGCTCATGCAGTGCTGCGTAGCCTCTTCGCAGCGTACTATACACATAACGCCTACGCTGCTCCATAGCGAACGTATGGCACCAGCCAAGCGAGCCCGTGATCGAGGTCGCAGCCATAATGTGTATTCCGTCGCATTACCGTCGTATAGTCATCGAAGCGAGTCCCCCCTTTCCCTCTTTTTTTAATGCCCTTGGGGTGCGCTCGGAGCTCCACGTTCTAGTCCACTCGCCTTTCGAGCTTTAACGTCAAAACTCTCAATCAAAGAGGAGTTTCGTTTTTGTAAACGCTAGCTCGCTAGCAAGAACGAGCTTTCGTCGCCTTTAGTGCCCGACTGCTCGAGAAAAACCCATTTCCCCCCGAGATCGTCGTGAACGCATATATACGAGCGAATTCTCGAGAAGCCTATACAGAGAAAGCGCCACAAAAAACACGCTGCCTATGGTAGTGTGCGCGAAGAGCTTGGTGCGTATAGAGACCCCAGGAGTGATAAATCCGGTGTTCTTCGAAGGTACAAAGGTATACTGCGCACCCTCTTTTCTCTATTTACGGCAAATAGCGGCCGAAACAAAGCGACAGAAGCCCAGAAGGTAACACAGAGGCGGTGGTGTGAGGGCACAGTCGAACCGAGCTAAGCCTAGCCTGGCCATCTCTATACAAGAGAGAGAGAGAGAGAGCGAGAGAGAGAGAGCGAGCGAGAGAGAAAGTGCCTGAGATGGCGTGAGCATGTCACCCGGAGGCACAAGGCGCGCCATCTATTTCGCCAGGTTGCTGGTATGACAAGCCCAACGACGCGGAGTCATCACAACACAAATTAAGACCACCCCCCCTTTTTTCCCTTCTTTTTATACCTAACACAGAAGAGGTATCGATCGAAATCTCACTGGACTAAGTTGTAAATGTCATCACGACAGGCGAGTGACCTGGGCGCACTCCCTTAAAAAACAGATAGCAGCTATTATTTGGTCTTGTAGTTTTCTTTTTTTTTTGTCGGGCGAGCGAAAAGTGCTTGTCTCTATGCGACCTGCTCTTGAATTATGGCAAAGTTACCTTCGCTCAGACATGCAGGCGATGGGGTCGTCAAACCTTTTCGCAATTTCGTTTTTACGCCGTTGTACTGCCGCTCTTGAATCGCGCCTCCACCTCTCCATGCACCGCTGTTGAGTCCGTGTGCTACATTCGCATCCGATACAGACAGAAGAAAACGGGGTGCTCCGTGCGGCTCCTACGCGCCGACCCAGCACCGCGAACGCACACGTGAAACAATGGGGCACGGTTCGTGTTTTATTGAGAGCGCTCCGCACCACGCGAAAGAAAGAAAGAAAGAAAGAAAGGAAGAAAGAAAGAAAGAAAGAAAGAGAGAGAGAAAGAAAGAAAGGAAGAAAGAACCGTGGCGAGACAATGCTGACGATGCGCGGGAGGTCGGCAGGTGAGGGTAGAAACGACGGACAAGGGCAGCCCTCTCCCGAGTGCCGCGCGACCTTCATTCAAAGTGAATGCGCGGCGCACACAGCGGGCGAGGCCCATTTCTTCCGTCTTTACGGCATCGCGAAGCGCCGGCCGATAATTCTGCGCCGAAATAGTCGCTGGGCGGCTGTCGGCGTGCTTCACCGAGAGTCTGAGCCTGCTGCACCCCCCTACCCCCTCTTTTTTTTCTTTTCTTCTTTTTTTCTAGCCTCCTTGTGATCACGTGTGTCGAGAGCTCATGCTCGCACGGGGGGTCTAGTACGTGTTAGCGCCGCTTTGCAACGTGCCTATCTGATCCAACCCCTCATCAACTGAGCCGTTTCTGTGCACGTAGGTGCGCTTTTTTTTAAAGATTCTAAAACAATGCCCCCGTGTGCCGGGTTATCTGCATCCTCTAGACAAATGGCCTGTGCGAACATGCATTCTGTAACGTAAGGTTGATTGATTGATTTGTGGTGTTTAACGTCCCAAAAACCACGATATGATTATGAGAGACGACGTAGTGGAGGGCTCCGGAAATTTTCACCACCTGGGGTTCTTTAAGGTGCACATTGTAGCCTAAGATTAAAAAAAAAGCAATGATAAATCAGTTAAGGTATCTGCAATAACCGGAAGAATTAAGCTGTGACAGCGGTGTTGCGTGGTGTGTTTATTTTTAACTTCCATGATCGAGGACGAAAACAGACCCCAACAGCTTCTCTTAAAAGACTATCCAGGGTTGCAGTAGCTGTTATATAATAAACGAAGAAGTAAGAAAAAAAAGGTGGTGGGGTATCGCCTTCACGCAGACTTAGGACGCCACTTCCTAACTTCTATAGTTCTAGAGGCAATCGCCTTCAGTAATGATCTCACTATAGATATCATTATCAAATCAATAATGGTCTCACTGTGCATATTTGTTTCTATTCAGGTCTCCGGCGGTCGCTCTGTGAGAGCGGAGACGCTGCTTGATTTTCCATTCTACGAAGACACAACTCCGCCATGTCCGACATCCTTTTCAAAGTGAGATGAAACAAGAAACTCGAATGTGTATTCCAGCATCATGCGATTGCTTCAATCTCCCAGTCATGAAATACCCGTCGGACGCTTCTCGACAGCAGCTGACGAGCAACAAATGCAAAATCAGCTTAATCGGGAGCCATCGCGCCGCTGACGTGGCAAGTCCGGTGCGCCATGATGCATCGCACGGGTCTTGGCGAACTCTCCGCGTCCGGTGACCAGGGAAGCTGACGACGGGGCCTCCAGCGAGGAGGCCATGTAGACAGCGCGGGCCGAGTGTTCCACCGATGGCCGCGGCGGCGTCGGGCCATCTCTGGGTCCCTTGACGGGGGCTCGCCGAGGATGCACCGGTGGACTGCGTCTCGACCCTCTCCGAGTGCCCTCCTCCTCTCACTGCTCATCATGGCCGTCGCGGGAGGCACGCCGCACGGCGGCAGCTGCCCGTCGGCCTGCAGCTGCAAGTGGAGCGGCGGCAAGCGCACCGCCGAGTGCGCCGGCCTGTCCGGCAGCGTGCCGCAGCACCTGCCGGGCGACACGCAAGTGCTCAACCTGACGGGCAACATGCTCAAGACGCTGCCGGGAGGCCACTTCCAGCAGGCGCGCCTGGTGCACCTGCAGCGCATCTACCTGTCGCGCTGCGGCATCGTGCTCATGGCGGACGACGCCTTCCGGGGCCTCAACAACCTCGTCGAGCTCGACCTGAGCCACAACTTCCTCACGGCCGTTCCCAAACTGGCGCCCTACTGCCCGCTCCTGCGACGACTGCAGCTCAGCGCCAACCCCATCCAGAGGCTGGGCGACCACAGCTTCCGAGGGCTGCATAGTCTCGTCTCGCTCGAGCTCAGTCAGTGTCAGCTTGCCTGGCTCGAAACGAGTGTCTTCGCTGATCTCCACTCACTAGAGGTACTGAGTCGCTACTTCTCCAACTCATGGTTGTGTAGCAGCAGAACTTGTTGTTGGGCTAGTTGGCAAAACTTCGACTAAAATACAGACGTTTAAGCACCACCAGCAGAAAAAAAAACGCGTTTATTGTGCTTTCTCGCTCTTTTCTAGTGCTTGTTATTTCTGCTAGTGGTGCATAGGGTGCCTAGATATTTCTCGAAGTCACTATTTTGCGTCACAAGTTGTGATTTTGCTTTCAGATTGACTGCTTCTAAACGAACGCCTTCACCTACACACATTCACAAGGGAAACTTAGCCGCAAATGTATACATCCCTGGTTTGCTGCAATACGTCGAAAACTATTCTTTTGGGATGTTTCTAGCGTTAAGAGGTGAACGGGAAGAATAGTAAGCGAATACCACAATTTTAATCGACCCTGTCATATGAAGCCAACATACAACCAGTATCTGTTGGCTTGATATGTATTTGGATAAACAAGTGGACTAAGAAACCACCGATATATTGACTAAAATGGGGGGGCTTAAACTTTCATGAATATTTACTAGCGTTCGTTTTTTTATACTAGACAACAAGTAAAATGAGCGAAATTGAACTAAAGACAACCCACTATTGTAAATATTGCAATTATGATCTTTCCATACGATTTTCAAAGCTGCTTGTTGGTAATCAGGGTTCCGTGAGTGACCACTTTTTATGTGTAGCCGACAGAACGTTCAGATGAAGTACCAATATGTTAATATGCTAACTATTATGACAGATACCTTGTTATGGCATCACGTTATCTATTCAGCTGTGTTTGTAAGCTGATAAGCTTAAATTTTAAATATTTAATATCAAGCCTGTCGGATGGAATCTTTACCTTCTGAGCTTGCCCTTTGACGTTGGAGGCATACTATTTGTACCTAATAAAACCCGCACAGCGTCCAGCATGCGTAGTGGTATGATGCGCGCCGTCTGGTTATCACCATGGACAGATGTGCATAAGTGGAGTAGCCTACTACCAAACCAGATGCACGCGCCTCTCAGTGGAGATGACTAGAAGGCGTGCACTATCAACATGACGAATAATCGCTCAGCAAACTGTGAGCGTGGCGGAATACACACAAGAAGCGGAGAGGCACACAGGACGAGTGCTCACTAACAACTGGTTTGTTTTTCGCGTTCGAAAGACACGTATATAGGCAAGGATGTACACGTCAACAAGAATATGACGACAGTATAGGAGCAGCATGCAAAGCGTTCAGTCGAAACACTTGTCTATGAATTATCTATATAGTTAAACGCACAGTCATGTGAAGAATGACTGATACGCTGATTCTTGGTTTTCAAAAGTTGATACGGTTCAGAAATTTTACGCGTAGTTTGAGGCGGATGCTGAAAAAGAACACTTGTCTTTAAAAAAAAAAAAACTGTTCGCATTTGCAGGTGTCGCAATACGAAGCTAAAATGGAGTATGTGGTACACATCGAGAAACTGCTATGGTTTCTGAGGTGTTTAATCAAACATCTGCCACTTTTGTCCGATGTACATGTGACCACAAAACACGGGTATGTTGTATAATACTCCTGAAATACACTTTACAAACTTTTTGCATGTTTCTGAAGACATCCCCTGTCTGTAGACACGCCCTGTGCCGTCCTATGTACCGTGGCACATGCACGGCCCAATTTATTAGGTGCAGAGAAAACAACGCGCAAACCAAACTAGCTCCCCACATTTTTCCGCCCGTGCGTCATTTTATGAATGTAAGGGATCATGGTCACGTGTTTGTTTCCTTCATTACATTCTGCATAAATACATGTACGTTTTTTACTGTTTTTTACCATCCGCAGAAGCCTTTCACATAGCGATGCAACTAAATACGGAAGGTACCCAGCATCTAATAACCGTCATAGCTGTGCTACGAAACCATAGTGAAGCATATGAATGCAGCTTTAATCAGGCAGTGAACGAAGGACGGTTATGAGATGCTGCGTACACTACACCTTCATTTGCAACGGTATGTGAAAGGCTTCTGCGGATGGTAAAAATAGTGAAAAAAGTACATGTATATATGCAGAATGCAATGAAGGAAACAAACGCGTGGCTGTGATTTTTTAGATTCATGAAGTGGTGCACGGTCTAAAAAATGTGGAGAACCGGTTTGGGCGGGTGCGTTGTTTTTTTCTACACCCAATAAATTGAACCGTAATTTTGGCATCGTGCATAGGAGGGCACAGAGCACGCCCAAAGGCAGATGATGTCTTCATAAACACGCAAAACAGTTTGTAACGTGTCTTTCAGGAGTGATATATAACAAACCCGTGATTAGTGGGGGCATGTACATTGTACAAACTGGCCGATTTTTGAATCTACGCCCCAGAGAACATAGGAGTTTCTTTTTTTTAGTGTACGCCATATTCCATTTTAGATTCGCATGGCAATAGCTAGCTGCAAATGCAAACCATAATTTAAAATAAAAGCAAGTGTTCTTTCTCGGCATCCGCTTCAAACTACGCGTGAAATTTATGAAGCGTATCACATTTCGAGAAATAAGGATCAGTGTATCAGCCGTCCTTCGTTATCACTACATAGCTGTGCGTTCAATTATATAGATAATTCATAGAAAAGTGCTTCGACTGAACACTTCGCATGCTGCTTGTACTGCAGTGATATTCTTGTTGACATGCGCACCCTTGCGCACATATTTGTCTTTCGAACGTGAAAATTAAACCAGTGAGCGCTCGGGATTTCTGCCTTTTTGCTTCTTGTGTGTTCGCCCACGCTCCCAGTTCACTGATTGATCAGGAACTACCAACTAGCTCACCTTTCTGTTCTGTTACCATGGCAAATGCTTGTCGCTGTTCGGGTTTCATTTGACGCATTTTACATGGCCACTTAACTCCTGCTTGCTCTAACACTGCAGCATGCTTCCTCTTCTTAAGTGTACGACAGTCTATGCGCAGTTATTTTTGTTGCCTCTGTTGCAGACACAGTTTACTAGTTGTCCGATTCCTCTAGCTAAACTTCTTTTAACCTTTCTTATTTTGTTAATCCATAGTTATCAAAACTAATTACTGGTTCTTGGATTGGCAGTCTTTTTGGTCTATAGCCACGTCTCTGTATGCAACAGTGTTGACGTTTGTTTCCTCAGGTACTTCGTCTCGACGGCAACCGGTTGCGCTCACTGCCTCCGGACGGCCTCACACTGCCGCCTCTGCACTCGCTAGATTTGAGCGACAATCCGTGGCACTGCGACTGCAACTTGCGCAACCTTCGCCAGTGGATGCACCAGCGCAACGTGCCCCTCTCGGTGCCGCCTCGCTGCGAAGGGCCGCCCAGGGTTGCCCGGCGCCTCTGGAGCCAGCTGGAACCGGACGACTTCGCCTGCACGCCTCGAGTGGCGGCCAGCGAGCTGCGCGTGGGCGCCGTCGAAGGCGAGAACGCCACGCTACAGTGCGACATCAACTCCCTGCCGGCCGCCAACGTCAGGTGGCTCTGGAGGAGCCGCGTCATCGTCAACCTGTCGCTCATATCTTTCGGGCGCCAGATGTACTTGCTGCGGGCCAGCCAAAATGGCCGCCGCCAGCAGACGAGCACCCTCACCATCATCAACGTGATGCTCAAGGACAGCGGACGATACGTGTGCGCCGCGGGAAACCGCGCCGGCAACCAGACCGCCAACGTGACGCTCATTGTGCGACCGCGTTCGACCGACCTCGCCGCGTTGTCGGCGCCCGAGATAGTCGGCATCGTGCTAGGCCTACTCCTGCTCCTCGCCCTAGTCGCCGCCTCGGCGTGCCTGCTGGCTGTGCGCAGGCCCGTGAGCAGGGGGCCTCGGGCCGCCAAGGAGACGCAGATGCGGCTCGAGTCTCTCCTGCTCGAGTCCAAGCAGCGGTCCTCGGACGCCGGGAGCCTGCAGGCCAACTCCGAGGAGCAGTCCGGGAGTCCGGCTCCCCTGCTCAACTCCAACAAGAAGCAGGCGACGGCCAAGTCGGGCATCGTGGCGGCCGTGTTGCGTGGCGAGTATAGGACTCTGCGCGCGTGCCGCGGCGCGAACAAGGAGGAAGAACAAGGTGGCGCTAGCGACGTGGTGACTGACGCGCTGCGCGTGTCCGCCGGTGCGCCGAGGCACGAACAGGTGTGTGCGACCAGGAAGCGGCCCCCGGCGATCGTGGCCAATCCGCTGTCTCCCGGCGCGAGGGATTCGCCGGACGAGGGGCTCGGCGATGAGCGAGAGTACGAGACGGACATCCTTGACTGACCTCTCGGTGGGTATGAAACAGAACCTGTTCGTGTGTGTCGTGTGATACACCTCCTTGTAACTGTATGCAGCGCATGTAAGAACACAAAGAGGGGAATGTGGAAAAGGCAGGTGGTTTAACTAGACTTTGCTAAATTTGCTACTCATGAAAAGGGAAACGGGCGAGTAAAAAAAAGAAAGAGAGAGGGGCGTGAGTTTATATTGTTCAGAAACATGGTGCGGCGTAGCTTAAGGACTCCTAAGTTAGCCATGGACACATGAGAACGACGAAGGTAAAACTTTGATTTCCGGCAGATTCCTGTACTGGGCTCCCATCTAAGAGCCATCTAGTTCCAACGATTTTTTTGTTCCATACAATACGGATCATCAATGCTGAACTCAAGCATACTAGAAACCGAGTGCACGCATTCACATTGCCCTATACGTAACCTTTCACATGAACGCAGAAATGTGCTACCGAGGCTTCAAGTATAAACAAGACACCATTCCTTGACTTTAAGCCGGCAGAATCCGCAGATCGGCAACACTTGTACGCATATTGCATTGAAAGTAGATTGTATAAAGTTCAGCACGGGAGCATGACACCTCTGATATGCCATTTGCTGAAATTTACGGCTACTTCTTGCCACAGTAAGCTCCTGAGGAATATGTAGAAGTGCCTTCCTACCGACATTCCGGTCACTCTTACTTGTTTATGTATTCCACCCCATCCCCTTTATACACATAATAGTAAGTAAATCAGTGTAAAACTAAGCCTCATAAAACCACGTTCCCTGCAGTCTGCTTCGAATGCAATACGGTTCCGTAAATTTTTATCCGTCTCTTTCGCAACTGCAAGGTGGCTCCCTCGACACGGCAATGTATTGAGATAAGATACTCAGCTAGAATTATGCTAAGAATAAGCGCATCATCGTTCGCAACCAGCCTTGAAACACCTGCACACCAGATACTCATTAGGCGATTCGATATAGTAAAGACTGCCGCAGTACGCCCAGCCCTGCATAACGAACGACCCTGCGATTGGAGTGATCTCTCTGGCAGGCCAGCTAGGAAACAAAGTAAGCTATAGAACATGACAATAGAACAACCCAAAACTTCTGGCCGATCGTCCGTGGCTGCTTGTTTGAAAGATCGCACTGAAACCAACTGCCACAAACAACGTGGACACACATGGCACTGGGCTCTCGCTCGTTACGAGGGGCCCCATGTATAAATCATAACCGCCCACACGCTGAGGCCGCGCAAACAAGATTTACGCGTTGCAAAACGTGCGCGTCACGTCTGATAGAAACGAAACTGCCGCGCCAAAGCCCCCGCCGCTGCCCGTTTATGTGTTTACGCGATTCTTACGACCCTCCCCAACACGCCGCGCTTTGCTCCAGCGTTCGTGCGGAGCGCAGCGGCAGCGCAGAGCGTTTGTATTCACTGGCCGCGCGCGGTGTTCTCGCAATACCAGCGCAGTTGACGGCCCACTCTGAAATGCGCTTCACGCCGTTCGTTCAGGCCACTGGTCTATTGCGGGCCCGACACCGCGGCAAAGCGCCGTATAGCACTGGTACGGCCGCCCAGAGCACTTTGGAAGTGACTTTCACAGCTCGCATCACCCTTCCCTACCTCACCCTTTACAACCCTATGCCCGCGAATTTTGTTCCCTTTTTATTTTGCCTAGAATGCGCAGTCGGCTTTTGCTGGCCACTGCGGCAGTCGCGCCACATGCGCACGATGGCTAGGCCGGCCTTAACGCATACATCGTCGGATATTTCCAAACCAGGGCACAGTGATGCGAGTCAGGAGGACGGCCACTCTGGTTTCGCGATATCGGTTGCCACGCTACAAGGGACACCGCATGCAGAAGCTCGTAGAGATAGGGAGATACACTGTGCGTGGCAGGCCCATATCGCGTGCCGGCGTGGTAACAAAGTATGGGTGTTCTCATTCTCTTTCACCCTATCTTCACCTTTGTTATTCTGTGGGCGGCTGTTGGAAATTGCAGGGGAAGCGGTTGCCAGCTGATTCCCGTTTTGTTTGGAAGTGACTAAGTTAAGAAACAGCGTACAAAGAAAGACGAAGCGAAATGGTGCCCACAAAACGCTGCCTTGTTCTTCTTGGTAGACTCCGTTGTGTGATGTCATAGAAAAGGGTAAAACACTCACATTCTGCAGTGTTATTCGTTCCTGAGCGTAACTTTGTGCCGAGAACATCATTCTAAAAACGTGCGTTGTCTTCGTATGTGTTGTTGTCATGACGCAACAGACTGTGACACAGATCGCCAAAAGCTATCATATTTTACGGGGGTCTTACATGCAAAACAATGATATGAAGTACTTTTTCATTACCATGCCTATTCAAATCGACCACTGGGGATTGATGCTTTGGATGGCCGTTTTTTGCATGTTTGGATTTTTTTTCGTGCATCTAAAACTTCCTAGTATAGTTATTCTAGCCACTGAACGTTCAGAATCAGTTTGAATATGCCCATTCTGGCAACAGGGATTTTGACAGAGCTTTCCGGACACCAATCTGCGTGTGTTGGGAAAATGCATTTGGCTGTTTCACTTGAGAGAAATGCATGCTGCTCGTGCTTATGCTTCAGTAACATAAAAATTTTGGAAACAAAACCTGTGCACGCCAAATATCAAAATATTGCGTCATATTGGCAATCTGACAGTGTTAAGGAGTAATAATTGCTCGAAATATATATAGTTAGTATAGCTGTTGTTTGCAATCGGAGAAGATTTATACCACAAAAGTTATTTCCGAAAGTCTGCCACATAGATAACGCGTGGAGGTGGCCTTTTCAGCTCGTTTTCAAACAATTTCGGTTTCGCTTGTATTGTTATATCAGACACAGGGATGGAAATCCAGCGTCACTAGTCACTCTTATGGCGTCGTCGTCACGCACGCAAAGGTGCGAATCAGCACCGGGAGCAACGTGTTCTGCTCGAAACTGTCTTACAACCACACCTGTATTGAGTGATGACGAGCTCCGAGTCCTGAGATGACAGCACCTCATGTTCAAGCTCTGATGGCGACGATGTTTTGCGTCAACGCGGGGCATTCGGAACCGTTCAGGTGTTTTCGTTTACGGCCTCAAGTGGTCTTCTCCGAACAACGTGCGTAGCTGCTAACCTTTCTGCGCGACTTTCATTCATTCATGTAACAATGTTCCGGCCCCTGGCATTCATCCTAGTGCTCCCCCAAAGCATGTGATGGGCGTTGAAGTCACCGGTGATGATCCAAGGCCCATCGGTTCTCATTAGGATGTCTTTTAATCTGTCGCAGTCAAATCGCGATGACGGAGATATATATCCACCAATAAGCGTGAACGAAACTGCATTCTTCTTCACACGAAGACACACGTACTGATTGTCGTCATTTGAACTTATTGGGTGTGAAAGATAAGTCAAGTCTGTGCGAATGTAAACAATTACTTTGCTTCGTTCTTCGCAAGCGGCTGAACAAAAAGCTTCATAACCGGACAATCTATAAGGCGTTGATACGTTTGGTTCACATATGACAAGTATAGGGAATTGATTGGCCCGAACAAATTGGCGAAAGTCCGAGATACGGGACTTCATGCCTCTGGCATTCCACTGAAAAATCGACGCACTTTTAACTTCAGTGCGGAAGTGGAGATTTTGTTGAGCCATTGTGCTTATACGAAGTTAGCAAGAACTGGATTCAGTGCATCCAGTATTTGCAGTGCACTCTTAGCAGACGGAGATCGTATGCTGCTCAGTAGCGTGCGAATCGTGGCAATTAATGATTGCACGATTGCAGCCACTTGCCTGTCTTGGTTGGAAAGATCTCGAACCGGGACGCTTGCAGTCACTTGCCTGTCTTGGTTGGAAAGATCTCGAACCGGGAGCGCGGACTGGCCGTCATGAAGCTCCTTCGGTTCGCTTGATGCTGCTTCCCTTTGAAGTGCAGGCCACTCTGTCGCAGTTAGGGTATGCTCACTGGCTTTGTCCTTTACAGCCTTTCCCACGGCATGTGGTCTGGGAGGCAAAGGAGGTGGTACTGATGAGGGATCACGCAAACGTGTCGAGGAGGTAGCGGGCGTCCTCGAAGACCGACGTCGACGTGAACGACGCCTTCTGACTTTAGCTGCGGCTTCTCGATGAGATGAGTGATCGCGCACCATCTCCTTCAAGATGGCAATTTCTTTCTGAATCCGCGGGCAGTCCTTCGATGTGGCTTCATGGGATCCATTGCAATTAGAGCATTTCTTGACAGTTGCGACGCACTTATCCGCTTCATGGTGCTCGGCGCAGCGGTGGCATACCACCGAATTCTCGCAGACGCTGCTCACATGTCCAAGTTTCATGCATTTACGGCACTGGAGAGGCTTTGGAATGAAAGGCCGCACAGCATGTCTGAAGTACCCCACCTTCACATGAGAGGGGAGTGATGTGCTCTTAAACGCAATCTTCACACAGCGAGACTTGCCTAGCCGGGTGACATCAACAATTGGAGTATCAGTTGTTGACTTGACAAGAAGTTGTAAGTCCGATTACGACCTTTCCTTCATGAACGATGGTACCCCCACATATCTGCGGGGTCTCACGTATGGCAGTTGCCTTGACCTGACATTGGTGTCACGGTGCTTCTCTCACAAAGTTAAGTGGTTTTGCGATATTGAGACTCATGGGAGTGATCACATACCCACCTACGTGACGATCGATGGTATCATAAAAAATTTCTATTCCGGTGTTGCAATTGGCACTGACTGGTCGATGTTTAAATCGCGTGTTGAGAACGCTTGCCAAGAAGGCCTCGCCTGCAGCCTGGAAAATACCATAGTGGAAGCTATGCAAGCGTCCAAATGTAAATTACCATTTTCGTCTAAAGTAACACAGTTTGACATCGAACTGGAAAAATTGCGAGCTATACGAAGGCGTGCTGAACGACGATACAGACGCACAAGATCAATTTACGATCTGAGGGAAGCAAGGCGGCTCCAGAAAAAGATTCAACGACGCATTTACAAACTGGAGAGCGAACGCTGGAAAGCATTCTGCGAATCTCTAGACCCTCATAAACCGCTGTCGTATATCTGGAGAACAGTTCGTGGTCTTCGCTCCTCTCCACAACAACGGCACCCTTTTAAAGCTTTGGCACTCCATCATGGAAAAACAGAACTCGAGGTGGCTGAAGAATTTTGCACGAGAGTTGCCGGGAATATTATGAACGAGAGCATCGACGCCGTGATCGTTCCTGAGACGCGATTACCAGAAATGGACATTCCGTTCACCATGGAAGAACTGGAAGGTGCGTTAGTCGCTTCTAAGCGCATGTCATCGCCAGGTCCTGATGGTATTACTTATAGTGCGTTGGGACACCTTGGACAAAAAGCTAGAAAAGAACTTTTAACATGCTTCAACAACTCCTGGCTCAGCGGCTGTGTTCCCCGAGAATGGAAAATTAGTCGATTAATACCACTTTTGAAATCGGGAAAATCACCATTGGACTTGACAGCGTATCGCCCTATTGCCCTCGCAAGCTGCCTCGGAAAAGTGATGGAAAGAATGGTTCTATTTCGTCTCGAGTGGTACTTGGAACGATACACCAAATACCCTTCTTGCATGGCAGGATTTCGTCGGGGCCGCTCCTCCATTGACTGTGTCCTTGATTTATCGACATTTGTTCAACAAGAAAAAAGTCGCAAGCGCATATCAGTGGCACTCTTTCTTGACGTGAAGGGTGCATATGATAATGTAGCTCACGATGCCATCCTCACTTCTCTCGCAGCAATGGGCATTGGTGGACGAATGTTTCAATGGATAAAAGATTATATAACTGGCAGGGGTTTCTTTGTACAAACATATGAGGGTACAACTGCCCAACATTACACCTACTGCGGAGTACCTCAGGGAGGTGTTTTAAGCCCCACATTGTTCAATGTGGCCCTCATTGGTCTGGTGAAGGTTCTGCCAAAGTCGGTGTGCCTATCCATATACGCCGACGATATTTGCCTCTGGAGTGCTGCAGTTACTCGCCCTCAGGTGCGTGCACGAATACAGCGGGCAGCAACCCTCACAACAGCCTACCTTCAGAAACAAGGCCTAAATATATCAACTGTGAAGTGCGCGTTGATGGCGTTTACACGCAAACCAATGACGCCATACCCTGTTTACATCAATGGGCAGAGTGTCAAATATGCACGGACGCATCGTTTCCTGGGCATAATAATCGACAGAAGTCTTTCGTGGAGCCCACATTGTGCGTACTTGAAGAAGAGACTGCTATCTATTGTGCATATCATGAAATTCTTGTGCGGTAAAGCATGGGGAACTTCTGTGGCTTCCATGCTACAGCTGTACAGGGCCCTATTTCTGAGTCTATTGCGCTACAGCTTGCCGGTACTGACTAACACTTGCAAATCGAATACTCATTCATTGGAGAGTTTGCAGGGTCAGGCACTGCGTATCTGCCTAGGACTGCCCCGATGCGCTTCTACTTATGCCACAATCATGCTTGCCAAAGACCATCCGGTCAGGACATATATAGTTGTGGATTGCCTCAGAGCGCACATTCGACATGCTAGCCGTGTCCCCGACCACCACTTGGCCCTTCTACCTTCCGGAAGACCACGTGCTACGTTTTCAGACGTCATAGCCAAGCACCTAAACAGCATTCCATCAGGATATACGCCAGCTGCGAGAACGGCATGCCCTTTGTGGTGCCTCGACCAGCCGCAAGTACGTCTAGAAATTCCGGGAATCAAAAAGAAAAGCAGTCACTCCAGAGTAGCATTGAAGCAAGCAACACTGCTATTATTACATGAGTTGTACTTAGACCGAAAGCAGATATACACTGATGGGTCCGTCTCATCCAGCAGCTCATCAGGTGCCGCAGTAATTCCGGCTGCAGAAATGACAATCAAGTTTAAGTTGTCGCATATGACTACATCTACGGCATCAGAGCTTGCTGCTATAAGGGCTGCTTTACAATATCTCGTTCAAGAACGTCCAGGAAAATGGGTCATATTCTGTGATTCGAAGGCAGCGCTTCAGAGTTTGCAGTCTGCTATGCGTAGGAGGAGCCATGACCAACTGGTACAAGAAATAAGACATTGCCATCATGAAGCTCTAGCACGAGGGCATGATATTATATATCAATGACTGCCTGGACATATCGGTATTACCGGAAATCAATTAGCCGATGATGCAGCCCGCTCAGCCCATGAAGAAACCCGTGTAGTCCCGATTCCTCTATCAAGGAATGATGCAGCAAGACAACTTTACCTGCTGGCTCGAGATCTCACACGCACGTTCTGGTCGTCTACCAGCTTCCAAAGGTGTCAATTTTATGAACTGGATCCTTCGCTCAAGCTAAAGCTACCATCACAACTTTCCCGCTCCGATGCGACACTGTTATGCCGCCTTTGGTTGGGTGTTGCATTCACAAAGGTGTACTCCTTTCGCATTGGTATGGCAGACACTCCTACATGCGACTACTGCGGAGATGAAGAGACCATCGAACACGTCCTGTGCAGCTGCTCTTGCTACGACACACAGCGATGCCAGCTACGGATGGTTTTGAATCGACTTGACCCCGGACCATTTTGTGTGCAGAAGATACTAGGACCTTGGGCATCTGCCTCAGTTGCGCAGAAAGCAACTAAAGCACTGCTACTTTACCTTAAGTCAACAAACCTGAGCGACCGCCTGTAAACTGTGTGTGCTCCCCGAGTGTGCTCGTGATTGTGTGTACCTTCTCATCTTTCTGCAACCTCTTTTCTCCCATTTATCCCTTCCCCAGTGCAGGGTAGCAAACCGGATGTGCGTCTGGTTAACCTCCCTGCCTTTCCTTGTATCTTTATCTCTCTCTCTCTCTTCATTCATTCATTCACTGTTTATTCAGACAAAAACAATGATTGCCTAGGTTGAAGGGACTAAAGGCAGATTACCTCTGCCTGACTAAGGTCCCTCCACCCATACACTTGCTGAGGTGAAGTGGAACAAAGGATACAAATTTCATTCTGCTTTTGAATGAGGGGACACAAAATTCAAATTCAACAAGTATAACAGATTGTGACACATACGTTTTAAAATAACACATTACAGTCGTCACCAATTTGCAGTACCAATACAAAGAAATATATATAAAATGCAACAAGGAGAAATTTATGACGTAATTACTAAGTACCACAGAGAAATATATTTGAAAAGAAAGAAATTGAGCGATTTTCATCTAATATGCAAAAGCACGAACGACACAAAAGAAATATTTATAATAAATAATACAATTAAGGCTTCTTACAAGAAGGGAAGTACATCTTAACTTTTTTCTTCACACTGTTTTTAGTGTTATGTTCTTTCAAAAGTTCACGGACATAGCTATTAGAGATGGTTTTACCAAGAAGGTATACTATGCGCTTCTTTTCAGCCTACAGGGTAGCCAGCTGGTCTGAGAACGGGCTAACCTCCCTGTCCTTCCTCTTTCAATCATCCTCCTTAGAGCTACTTTGATTACGTGCGAGGTCTACGCGCCGCTGGGGCGCTATGCGCTGGTGGTGGCAGCAGAGCTTCTCCTCACGATAAGGCCGCTGTCGCGTATCTCGGCCCCATACTACACATTGCAGCGCGAGAACTTTTTGGACTGCGCGTGACATCGTTTTCTTTTTTTTTTCAATACTGTCTGTGAAAATGCAAATAAATAAATTCGGATGCAGATTTTTTGAACACCAACATATGTGGAGAGATGTGGCTCGTGGAAAGACGGCACGCCAGACGAACTGGAGAAGTTTGATGGACGTCCTATTTATGCAGGCATTGTTCACACTGGGGACATCCTTCTATTTTAGAACACTAGCAGGCTATTTTTGTTAAAAAACAAAAAAAAATGTCTATAGAAAGTGCACAGGTGCACCTGTGTCCCTGAAAAACTAATAAATTGTTCCCCGCGTGACCTGAGCAATGAAGCAGTATCCTAGTGTAAATATCTTTTGTCTACGTTAGTAAGAACATTGTGTAGAACATTTATAACTTTTATACTTTTCCTTTGTTCTTTATCATCAAAATGTATATTTTGAGTTTTCCTCGGATTGAAATTTTTGGCCCAGTGCTTTTGATTGCTCTGTTTATCAGTTGACAACCAAGAATCACACCATGGCCCCGCCACTGTGGTCTAGTGGCTAAGGTACTCGGCTGCTGACCCGCAGGTCGCGGGATCAAATCCCGGCTGTGGCGGCTGCATTTCCGATGGAGGCGGAAATATTGTAGGCCCGTGTACTCAGATTTGGGTGCACGTTAAAGAACCCCAGGTGGTCGAAATTTCCGGAGCCCTCCACTACGGCGTCTCTCATAATCATATGCTGGTTTTGGGACGTTAAACCCCACGAATCAATCAATCAATCAATCAATCAATCAATCAATCAAGAATCGCACTATCATCAAATACAGTCCACATTTTTTTTTGCTCTACAATATATATGTTTTCATTGAAGGAGCAGTTGATTATGCTTAATTTGGCATGCTGTAGCGAGTGCTAGAGTACTTTTCAAACTGACGAAAAACCTTCCCAACACATATGAAAAACAGTCATTTTCTCTCAGTAACAAAAGAGGCAAGAGGCACGCCACGGTGAAAAACTTCGTATATATACTTTACCGTCATTAATGTGCCCGTAACTCTTAAGTAAAAGTGCGTTCGTTCGTATAACCCGAATCGAACTCTCACCTCCATGCTTAACAGCGTAACACCTTGCCTGTTAAGCATTTAGTGCGATATTTCACCGTGACCGCGCTTCTACCAATAAGGGAGTGTCTAGGCTAAACTGAAATCTATCCCATTATATTCATACTTAAGCAAAGGCAGCCAAGATGGCGACTGTCTGGCAGTCGAAACCATATCGTCATCTTATTCCCCCTCAGCGCAGCAACGCATATAAAAGAAAGAAAGGGCAAGTACATTAAAACACGTCTTCGGATGTGGACGCTCTCATATAGCCCCGGCTACTTATTTTCACAGAAAATTACAGACAACCCCAGACATGGGAGAAAAAAAATGCATACATATTACATAGTCAGCTTGTGTAAGTCGGTAAAGTTGAAGGACATCACATTAGCACGAAGTATATTCACAGAACGACTTTCAGGTTGATACGAAATACAATTTTGCTACGTAACAACACTGAAGTTCGCACAAAGTTCAATCAAACGGCACTTGAATATCGTTAGAGAGATGTTAAACTTGCTCCACCTAGTTAGGTGGGCATCATCGAGAATTTTTAAAAGCCCACTCGATGGCACTTGTAGTTTACGCGCATGCAATTTACTTTTTATATACCCGCAAACATATGCGGCGAAATATCAACGGCGCACATTGAACAGAGAAGGAGACGAAAATAAAGCTGGAAACAACGGGAAAAGATATATTTTCTAGGAAACGAGAGAACTACGACCTCGTTTCTCTTCTTCAATACAAAACAAACAAACAAACCTAGTTCCTTTGACACCGGGCCGAGCTGATTTGGAATGCAGCAGCTATTTGCATCTATATGGAATTGGATATCGTCCTTGTCCTAATGATCTTCCTCGCTGCCTATTTCCGTGTGTTTCAGAACCGACTACGCAAACGGTAACGCTGTGGCTTTCACTTGACAGGAAGCTCTGCGCGTTTGTTTTCGCTATACGATCTATTTCGGCACTGCACCATTGGGAACATTCGACTGCACGCTGGAAAAAAAGAGGAACGCCTCTTACGGCGCAATAGAACTTGTTCTGAGTCACGTGATCCAACATGATTATCATTAGCGCAGCCAGGTAGAGAAAGGGGGTGAGGGTTAGGAGAAAGAAGAGGAGAGGGAAGTCATCGGCCCATATTCACAAACCAACCTTGGCCTTACCTCACGTTTTCCTCAACTTCCTGTACTCTCTACATGCGCTATATATAAAGGCACATAAATGGCAATAGGGCGATAAATAAGGACAAGTCTGGTTCATGAATACTGGTCCAATTTGTTTATCATGCGCAATAAAACCTTAAGACAGATAAGGAAAACTCGAGGGAAGGTTGAAATTGGTTTGTGAATACGGGCCATAGTATAGCCATGAACTATATAGTATAGCAAGGAGTGGGAAAGTGAAGTCAGGGGAAAAAGGAAAACCGTACGCCACGTGCTCCGCTGTTTCCTTAGTCTTCGCATGACGACTGCGTACCTGCCTCAGCTTTCTAATTATACCTTTAATACACATGTCCGCATACGAACACATGCACAAACGTACATAAAGAGTGGTTGAACCCCCCCGAACAAACCTTCAACCACACCCCCGATGTCTAAGCAACATCACGACGCATTACATGATCCCGTGTTTCGCTGATACTCTTAATATATATAGTATATTATGCCTAGCTTTAGTCCCGCCGCGGCGGTCTAGTGGCCAAGGTACTCGGTTGTTGACACGCAGGTCGCGAGATCGAATCCCGGCTGCAGGGGCTGCATTTTCGATAGAGGTGAAAATGCTGTAGACCCGTGTGCTCATATTTGGGTGCACGTTATAGAACCCCAGGTGGTCGACATTTCCGGAGACCTCCACTACGGCGTCAATCACAATCATGGGGTGGTTTTGGAACGTTAAACCATCAATCAATCTATGAATCAATCATTACATCCATCAATGAATGCCAAGCAGTGGTCCCGAGAAAGAGCATGCGACAGTTAGTCGAAACTGAACCAACGATCAAATTTGGATCTACAAATATCCAGTGGCTTCTCATGTGAATTCGACAAGATAAATCAAAGGAATGAACTAAAGAAATAAAGTACTCATTCAGCCAGATTTGTTGCTGACCTACAGCAGCGAATAGGAAAGGTAAATTTACTGCAGGACATAAAAGTGAACCTTTAAAGCAGAGTTTGTGCCAACTTTACCATTCTCTTTACGCTGAAAGTAGTCTTGAAACGGAACCTCCTTCGTTTAACAAAAAAAAAAATCTGGAGATAAAAGCACTTCGTCTGAAGTAAAATAACAGAACTTTCCCGGAAAAAGGCAGCGACGAAGCCATATCGCCTTTCATTTTGCAAAAAGCAGTGTTCCCAGCGAAAGAACAAGTCAAAGTTGCCGGAACACACACACACAAACACATATTCACAGACAAAAGATAAAAGTAAAATAAACATGCAGAGGAATGTAAAAAAGATAGCATTAAAGCTGGCTTGAGCAGCAAGCCTTTCAAAACCTTCGCGAAGATACTACGTTCGTGGCAAATAAGCAAACTGTGGCAGAAGCGGCTCCTTTTTCCGAAATAGAGCGCGGAAGAAGGTAACGAGAAAAATTTGCTCTTTAGCAGTAAATTGTTTTCACTTTTTTTTTTACTTTTTTTTGTTCGCGAGCCTCATAGAACGAAAGCGGCTCCTTCTGGTTTGTCTATTACGCCCCCAGAAGGGCCTCTTAACGAACGGGAAATATCTCCGGGGCAACATTGAGGGTGGCTGCGGGACGTGGCCCCACAAAACCTCTTTGTTTGACAGGTGCGAGACTTACGTTGACAATTATGGGACAAGTACTGAGCGTGGCAAAGATTGAGTACCTCGGTAAAGAGCTTCTTGGCGGTTTTTTACTCCCACGCCAGTATACAGACCTATAAACGTAGAAAAAAAAAAACTGACGGCAGTTCATGTTGTCCTTTGTGTGGGCGTCAGTATATATGAAGCAGACAGGCTGGCGTGCAGGTATAGTGCAACAGATTGGTGGAATGGCGGTTTTTAGCTTATAGTTCCAGCCCGTGTGATACCCCGCATTGGGCTCTCGCGTCCTCAACACCGGTTTTCGTTTTACGGCCGTGACAGAAATCCAACAGCCGGTAACGCGCTTAAATTACAGTGTTTCTTGAACAAGCCGTGCATTTCCAGGTATAAAACTGTTTCTGTGTTGTATATTAGCACTTGATTTGTGATGAGATAGTTCTAACATTGTATAGACAGGTTGAATAGTATGTTTGTCTACTTGTGTTTTCGTCTTACTGCGTTACTTCTTTGCGCTATGCAACAATACCCAATTGTTGTTTTTTTCAGTTCTCTTGGCGGAAATAACCTGTTCATGCGATTAGCTTGTCGACTTTTTTACATTTACCCTAACTTGTTATGTAGCTATTTTATGGATTCAAACGATACTGAATTCAAGGGCAGGTTGGCGGCTTGAGCGATGAGAAATTGAACTTGGAATGTCGCTACAGAGTTTAATTTTCCACGGGTGGACTGGTATTCTTCAAAGCAGCAACTAAGTGTCTGCCTTGACAACGACAGACGGTGGATGTAACGCTAAAATGATAAATTTTGATCAAAAAGAGATACATAAAGCGGATTATTCATTTGTATTAATACTCTTCCACTCGGTTGTACTTTGCAAACTAGCCCATTGGACGACTTACGGTTTATTTCTAGTGCGCTGTGAACAGCGCCCAGTGAGGACTGTCAGTGTGCGGAGCTGTCGTGGTAGCGCGCTGGTTATGGCGGTGTTCTGCTGAGTGCAATGTCATGGGTGCGATTCTGACTGCCGCGACGACTGCCATTTTTTTCTGTGCCTGAGCGGTGAAAGCCCCCGTAGGCGCTTATATTGAAGCACACCGGTTTGTCTGAATTAAGCTTAACATTGCCGCTATGCGGCGTCCCTTACAATTTGATCGCCGTTGCAACATCACAACCACCATTTCAACGCAGCCTCGTATTCCTCGGAACTTCGCAAATGAAAAAAAAAGTGTAACGAGCAAGATATGTCGCCGGATAACGGCGTAAAAGCCTTTCGGACACTACACTATATTAAAGATGTAGGTTTTTTTGTTATCGTGATAATACTGGTTAATATAGCAGACCCAACTGCTTCACAGACTAACTAGTAGCCTCTTTGATATGCCTACAAATCACATAAAAAACCAAAATAAACAGTTATTACACCATTTAGTGTCGGTAAATTGGTGTTATCAGTGCAGATCACCAATTTCTTATATTCGCATCCTCTCAATATACTCTTCGCCTTCATGTGCTCTCCATAGACGCTCTGTTTTTGTTATTACCAACAGATTACATTATTAATGCTATAATTGAAGCCAGGTGACCTTGCGTGGAGCCATGGTAGCACTGCCCCGTTAGAAAACACGAGTAGAAGAAATCAATTCTGACATCATCTTCGATATAATGCAAACAAAACTCGTGTTTGAGAATTTACGAGCAGCGAAAGTTTACAGACACGGATGTAACTTAACGCTTTGCGACTGCGATGCGGCCATAGGTACATTCTAAGGGGAAAGCCATAGATACTAGTGAGGCAAAAAAGATCTTTATAATGTGACCAGGTCACCCTATAAAGTCATGATGAGGTCATCACGCGATGGGTCATGACAGAGGCAATGAAAAAAAAATTGCCAGGCCTGCGTGGAACACGCAGGACAGTCACAGTGAGAGCTGGAAAAGTGGCCTTCCAGAGGCTTTTCTAAACACTCTCTGAGTAATCGCTACAAGCCGACTTAATGGGTACCCACTACACCATAAATAATCATAATTTTTGTGTAGCAGGCGGACATTTGCTTTTTGTTTGTTTTCCTTCGATATATGGCACGTACCCACTTTGGGTCATTGGCCAAGAATGCGACGTTGAGACTTTTAAATGGTATTTAAGGAATGTTGTGTGATTTAAAAATAATGAAGTGATAAGAAAGGCTGGCATTTACTGTGCCATCGTTCGTAATCCTTCGGAGAAGCGTGCTATCAGCTACACACTTGCAAGAAATTTTGTGCGAACTTTTTATGCAGTGGCTGACGACAATAGTAGGTATGCGCCACACGTGATAGGTGATCAAGAACAAGCTTTTCTAATGGGTTGGAGCATTGGACGACCCACTCGTTACGCAATTTGCAATGCGTGACACGTGGTTGTTCCTTTGATGTTCCAAAACGTGTTATTATTCATATTAACGCGATTCCTTTCCCGACATTAAGCCTGCCTAAGACAATCTTGCAACGGAGTTTAAAAGCAGCGGCATGGCTACGCGGTAAAAATGCTGATCTGACACACAGGCGATCCGGGTTAAGAATTCCAACGTGTCCTTGGTATTTTTTATTTACTGATCTTTTTTCCTATTTCGCGTGATACTGGTTACGGACACCGGAGGCGACGGCGGTGGACAACTATGGCGCCGCTCGTGGCCCCTTGTTCTAATCTCGTAACACCGTTCGCTGTAAAACCATGACGAACGCAGACGGTTTTCGTGGGGAGGAGGGTCAATAGAATCAGCTGAGATTGATTGATATGTAGGTTTTAACGTCCCAAAACCACTATATGATTATGAGAGACGCCGTAGTTTAGCGCTCCAGAAATTTCGACCACCTGGGGTTCTTTAACGTGCACCCAAGTCTGACCACACGGGCCTACAACATTTCCGCCTCCATCGCAAATGCAGCCGCCGCAGCCGGGACTCGATCCCGCGACCTGCGGCTCAGCAGCCGAGTACCTTAGCCATTAGACCACCACGGTGGGGCAATCAGCTGAGAAGAAAAAAAAAATATGTGGTTGTATACTTAGCGAAAATTATTGCATTGTTTATATTTATCCATGCAAGATTACATTACTGCATTCGCGTTAAAGGAACAATGTATAACTTTCAGAGCATGCTGAAGTGAGGCATATGCTCCCGTAAAGTGCACGGGGACATCTGGTGAACAGTGGCATCTGTAGTTGCTTAATGACTATCATGATCATCTAGCTTTACGTAGGCTTCCACCACCAATCCCCCCTCTCTCTTTTGGCCTGCCCGACGAAACCATCCCTGGTACATGTCTCTCGGGCCGACTTTTCCGCAATCCGTTAATTAAAGCACACCCTCTCCCTCTTCTGATGCAGTGAATGTGGAAGACAGCGTCTGGCTGCACCGTCGTACCACGTAATGGCATTTACCAGGCCTTTAATCGCTCAAGACACGACGGCCGGAGATGTACGCGCGGGAGCTCGCCAACACGGGGGATTTCGGAGTAGGCTCTTCCTCGTCCGACACGGCTCGTCACACCTTCCCCCTTTCCCCCACAGGTTGCGTGAAAACACGGCGCGTGATGTGAGCGTGAAGGCCGGGGGGGGGGTGGGGGGGGGGGGCGGGTGCAACAGCGCCCATGCCAACCACGTCCCGCCGATGCGCACCGCAGGTCTTCGCCTGGACGGCAACGGATCGACCGTCCTTCATTATGGAACAGGGAGCGTCCGCGGCGTGTTCATTACACGAACGGACCCCTAATCCTCTCCTCCTTCCACCGCCGCCCCGCTCGCTATTTCCGAGCTCGGCCATCGATTATTGAGTGCCTTGCATCGTCATGTCCGTCTCTTTCCGCCCGTCCCTTCCGGTCAGCCGTCTGTCCGCCCCCCCACACCTTCCCTTCTACGTGTGCTACGGGAAGCATTTCGTCCACTTTCGTAGAGTTATTTGTCTCTTTTTGTTGTTGTCTTGCCCATATATATACACTCGGCTATTTTCTTGAAGAGTCTCGGCGTAGTCCACCCCCCCCCCCCCCCTCCTCTCCTCTAGACGAGGTGGCCCGGTATGCTCTCTGGGGGATTAACGGAGACTCGAGTCCCGAAATCCTCAAGATTCGCTTCCCCCCCGTCCCGACCTGCCAGGTCCAACGACGTCGCTCGAGCGTTCGGTGCATGGTCGGCCCAAGGACGCATGCTGTCCCACCGTGAAAAGGGACCGAGGGAGCGACAAGGCGGCGCTTTCTTAAGGTAGACTGGCTGGGAACTCCACGGCATTCCGCCCGGGCGCACGGCAAGTGCATCGGCGTCTCGCTAATACCGTGCAGTACGCGCACTCAGCCGCGCTTACAAAGCGTGCCGTGCTGCTGTTCCTGGCACAGACTATAATGTTGCATCCAAGTTATGACCCAACTGCGCTTACCAGTGGGCTACCAGCTCGTTATAATGCATATACATAATCGCCGAAGCACCAGAGGGCCACTTTCTTTGTATAGCATCGTCATCTGCTTGCAGAAGCGAGCTTTTCGCTGGCCGAGCGTATACTCTGAAGATAACGTGTCTCCATCATAGTCGTTTCTTTGAGCTAATCAAAATTAGGCATCATACAAGTATTAGCTGGAGGCGCTCTTGCTCTCTTAGCTTCTTTCTCCGGTGTAGTGTTACACAAAGTTCCGCAGAACGCTCAGTCTTAAGAAGTGTGGCAGCTTGGGCTAGTTGGTATGACATGATAATAGTTATAGCACGAGAACATAACGACGACACAGAGACAGAGCGCTCGTGTCCTTCGTCTCCTTGTCTTTGTGCCGTCGTTCTATTCTCGCGCTATAACTATCGTAGCTCAGTCTAAGTTTGCCTTCGACTCTCTTTTGCCGTCAACTTGGTTCTCCGTCTTCTTTACCCCTAATCGTTTGCGTGAGCCTCTTTCGCAGCGGGCGAGCATCGTTGGTCTGACAGATTGCCGCTTTCTCTAGCTTCGCTGAAAGCCGTGTTCGTAGCATATACGTTGCTGCATGGAACTACCGAATGCGCAAATTATACGCGCAGAAAGGAACACTGGAAACGGGGAGGTGGCTTCGCTCAGGAGGATCGTGCAGACAGTCAAGACGGTGTCCCCTTCCTTACGCTGCTTCAACCTTATTTCGCCCCCTCTGGCCGCCGTCTGATGGAAAAAAGAAAAGAAAAAGACGCGGCTGGGAAAGGGGTTTCTTGTTCCCAGGGATTATTGCGATAAGCTTCCAGCCCCCCTTCCCTCCCCTCCCACGTCCAATCCAACGTAATATATGCGGGGCCCTTCCATTTCCGGCAGGACTGAACCCGGCGTCCCCCTACAATTCTTCCTCCATTCTATTCGGAGCGAAGCTCCGCTCTTTCCATTTCTCCTCCCGCGCTGATTTAGAATTGCAAACACGGTGTTAACTTTACATTAGCAGTTACTCCGTAACGTACAACGTAAATTGCCTGAAACCGAGTCTACTCCGCGAAGTTCGTGTGATTTATTTGTGTTGTATTAATTCGGTTGTTTGGCCAAGAAACCTCTGGAAACTCAGAGCGAGGTGACTTAAGCTTAAGGGACTCGAAATGCGCACCGAAATTACTACAAACTTTAAGGCTGCTTTATAAACGCGTAATTTGAGTTAGTTCTTTTAGACGATTTTATAAGAAATTGAGGAAAATAACAATTACGGAAGAATAAATGAACTCTTGAAACAGTGAACATGCGCGGTGATTAGGAAGGCGCAAGTACCTTGTGCCGGCTAGTCTGTTTTGATTTGAAGTGCACTCGAGTAGAAGCCATAATATGCAAGATAGAAAGAGTGAAGGAGGAAGAGACAAGTAAATCATAAAGCAGAAATGTCCACCAGGGGCGCATTTAGTTTTCCACCAAAGAAAAAAAAAGACTGCATCAAGACATAATATTAGAAAAAAAAAGAAGGTTACAAGGGAATCAATATTTCATTCGAAAGTATATGATAGCGTCACAGTTAATGACTGAGGATTGCGAAGGTCGATACTTTAGTTTCAGATATTGTGTCTTGGCACGAGGCAAATTAGGTATCTTCTATACTTGTGATTTGCACGCTCTCTAACATTTATTTATATTCTTTTCTTACTTTCTTCTGCACCTATGCGTCACCACTTGCCAGCATCAAGCGGCATTCGCCCTGACGCAAGGTGCTTCGA
Source organism: Rhipicephalus microplus (assembly GCF_043290135.1). Classification (NCBI taxonomy): domain Eukaryota; kingdom Metazoa; phylum Arthropoda; class Arachnida; order Ixodida; family Ixodidae; genus Rhipicephalus; species Rhipicephalus microplus. The sequence goes on along the minus strand of NC_134701.1, from coordinate 265,722,347 downwards.
CAGCCATACTTGCAAAGTTGTGGCTTTACTGGAAGCTTGCCTGGACGACTGGCGTAGCCAGGATTGATTGCAGGTGACGTGATGATCCCCCCAAAACATGAAGATTTAGGAATAGTTCATAGCTGCTCTAAGAAACAAAGAAGGAAAGAGATAAGACAAGCTATAAAAAATTACTCCAATAAGTGCGGAAGTGTGCGTCCATACGCTTATTTGCATTTTTAAGAACTGATTGCACACGCGCGGCGCTTGCCATTTGTTCTTAAAGCAGCCAAATGAATGATGCTTTTGAGGTGTTGCATTCTTTGCTTCTTCCCCTGAACTTTGCGGGAACTGGCCGCAACTCTCGTAGTACATTTATCGGTTACCCTGCACGTAACGTGAGCTGGCGCAGATTGTACTGCGAACCGGTGCGGCCCGGGGTGGCAGTGGACGCGTAAAAGGTGGATGCGTGCTCTAAATGATGTACGCATTGAGCGTAGCTTCTTCAACAACAACAACATTAATAATAATAATAATAATAATAATAATAATAATAATAATAATAATAATAATAATAATAATAATAATAATAATAATAATAATAATAATAATAATAATAATAATAATAATAATAATAATATTATTATTATTATTATTATTATTATTATTATTATTATTATTATTATTATTATTATTATTATTATTATTATTATTATTATTATTATTATTATTATTATTCGCAGACCTTACAGAGGAGATAGGCACATTGGAGTGACGTAAAAGTGTTGAATGATTTTTTTATTTAGTTATATTTAGCAGAACACGGGAAGATAGGCTACGTTCGAGCCGGCTATCCCAACATCATAACACTAATGTACAACATAAACTCACAAAAAAGAAAAATTAAGAATAAATTAAGAAAAAAAACTAATAAAAGGCAATATGTTGAATGACTAACGCGCCTGGCTTCCACCACAGACAACATCGCGGATGAGCTCATAGTTGATTTGACATTGAACTTGTGGTTTCCGCTAATGCCATTTCGAATGATGACAGCTGCACAGAATTGAAAAGAAAGAACAGCGTGACAACAGCTAACACAATACGAAGATTGTAGCATTGGTGAAGACCGATTGGTTGTTGTAGTTTTACGGCAGGGGAAAAAAAAGGTGAGTACCGTCATGTAAGTGGCGAAAAGATGTTTGCACCTGAATAGAGGTAAATGGGAGGAACAAACAAACAACAGCAGCAGAAGCAACAACAACAAAAAAGAAAGGGAATGATTCCTTTATATTCTCGCGAACTTGGGTACTCCCAGGAGCACAGTGAAGTAGAACGATAGAGAAAACTACCACGCTTTTAAAGAAATACCGGTATAAACGGAACAGGTAGTGAACGAACTTTTTCGAATCAGAAAAAAAAAACAAAACAGGAGAGCGAGCACGGTGCAAACTTTGGAGTGCATCCTCCTAACTCGGTTCAGTTTGGCGGCGCTGTTTTTCCTGCGGCCGTATTTTCTCGGTGTCCCTATAGTTCCCTAGAGACTACACCAGAGGCCTACGCTGGGCGAGAGCCGCTGCTTCGTAGCCGCGACGGCGTCGGCTCTCACCCTCTCTGCGCAGGCTGAAACATCAGCCATGGACCTGAGCGGCTCTGTCAACAGCGAACCTTAATAACGTGAAAGAGTAGGACATGGGCGACTGCTTTTATTTCAGCGCCATTTTCTTCGAAGACTGGAGCATCTCTTGTACGCACTCTTCTAGCTCACTATCTCGCCGCGACCGGTTCGCATCAATAAGACCAACACGGGACGAGTTGTGACACTGTCTATAGCGTCGATTCTTGGAACATTTTATGGCATTTTACGGCACTTTTGCTAGAAGCAATGTGAAGATATATTCCGTGTTATCTACATGCGGTGTTATCCATCTCACGCCATTGTGCAACATTATCGAAAGAGCCTTTCTAAATGTGTTCGTAGAATGTGTTGAAAAGAGCACGCACTGCTTTATTTTTCTAGCAAAAGAAGCGACATAAAGCTTATGGCAGCGGCTGACGTGCCCAGAAGCACAGATGAGAGACCTCCCCCACCACCAAGTTTCCCACCATCAGCCCTCCCGCCGGCTTCCTCCTGTCACCAAAAAGAGAAAAAAAACATAGAAGAAGCCATACACTTTTGTAACAGCCGTTGGATGAAAACGTTTCGTCTTTCACGACGAAAGGGAGGTGGTAATGTTTTATGACGTGGCCGGTCTTCGTCACCCTTTTTTTTATTATTATTCAGTGGCCGTGCCTTCGTTCAGACATCGGCTAAGCCTCAAGCCCTCGTTTGTCACGTGGATAAGACGGGCGCGCCAAAACGAGGCACTTAAACGAGGCAGACATCGTGCGTCTTCAGCCTCGTCGTACCTGCACTCGAGCTTAATGTGAACAGTGAAGTTGTTGCTCAAGATAATGCTTAGAACCAAAGAAAAATGATTTGAATGGTTCATTAATTGATTGATTGATTGATTGATTGATTTTTAGGGTTTAACGTCCCAAAACCACCATATGGTTATGAGAGACGCCGTAGTAGAGGGCTCCGGGAATTTAGACCACTTGGGGTTCTTTAACCTGCACCCAAATGTCAGCCCACCGGCCTAATCATTTTCCCCTCCATCGAAAACGCAGCCACCACGGCCATGATTCGATCCCGCGACCATGCGTGTCAGCAGTCGAGTACCTCAGCCACTAGTCTACTGTGGCGGGGCAACGAAAAAAAGTTCATGTAGGTCTAATGCATTCACGATTAAGCGGGCACAGACATGAAAATTTCAACCTGTCCTTGCCTTGCGTCGAATGAAAGGCCAAGTCCCTAAGATCCTAGAAAGCATACTGATAAGTGAGAAAGTGCACTGTAAAAAAGTAATTAGAGTATGTTTTCAGCCCTTTATGCGACAGTGGGACACATAAGGAGACTCATATTCATGTTTACAAGGCAGAAAAGTGTGGTTTTTGTGGCGTTCGCGCTTTGAATGAGTCCTTAATGGGACCAAATGTTTCACAGTAACTGCAATGGCCAAGGCATGCTGAGTGCCGCGGTGCAGATGACTAACTGCTAAGAAGTCAGACATAACAATTTCCGAGCTACCCGCACAAATAAAAGAAAAAAAAAACTCCGGAATTCCTGGCTATGCAACATTTGTGCATGCAGAAGTTGCTGAAAAACATGCTAAGCAGAATGACGTCGCATGAACTTCGTGACGGCACACTGCTGTGCCGTAAAAAATTGCGTCAAGATGCAAGAGTGGCAGACACTTATTAATTTCTTGAACTCTCTATGCAGACATTAAGAAAGTCTCGCACTGCCTCCAAATGCGCGCCAGCACAAAGAAAGAGCACTTGCAAATGCTGCAACAAAAATGCGACAAATTAGAAGAAATACTGGGTTGGTACAACGAACCGAGGTATTCAATGTATATTTAGGCTCGAAAAGACACCATTATATAGGAGGAAACAAGTCTGCTGGATTTCTTGCAGAGGTAGTCGCAAATTTCTCAATAGGACAAACATTTTTGTCTCACGTTCGTCCCTTTTGAAATAGGCGGTTCGCGCCTATCTATTTTATGCTTTTTAGTAGTTTTATCTGAATAAGCCTTCAATTTGGAATGCAGCGCTTTGTGTCTTCTTTTCTTGTTCTCGTTTTTATCTGCACAGTTCCTTCATAGCGCCAATGAGCGCCAACTCGCTAAACTTCACAATTCGGAATCATATGAAGACAAGGCATTTGCACTTTCTTTGTTTCAGTTCTATAGTGCAATCGAAATAGCTCGTTCTTTAATATTGCGTCAATAAAAATGAGACTTATTAGTGAAATGGCAGGTAGAAATACACCAGATTTAGTCAATATATACGTGGCGGATAATACGGCACCCTGGTTTGATTTGAGAAACAAGGAGTAATCACGCATCTCTAAAAAATAATTGAAAAGGCCCCACACATAGAAAATCGCCCAGCCCGGTAACAAAATAGACAGACAACTCAAATGGCTGAGAACGGCAACAAACAGCAGTAGACCACGTTTTTCCAAGCAGGCAAAAAAAAAAACAAGAACACGTGATCGTTTAATAATTTTTTTGCTCTCATCCATTTATCTTAACGCTCTGCCGCACGCTTGCGTATGTGTTTTCACGGAAGCACGACCGAAACTAACGCAGAACTATTGCGCTCCCACCGGCGAAAAAGAGCGTTTCGGCAGGCCATGCCTTTTTCTTTGTATTTAGTGGCCGTGCCCCAATATACTGCTGTCAATAAGTTGGTATGGATCAATTGGCGCCTCTTTGTTTTCACTTCTTGGGGTTCTATTTGCATCCTGTCGTGACGCTGCACCATGTGTGTTTCACTGCCTTGTATTTCGCGTTGTTTTGTCATTATCAGCAAGTAACTCGAACTCTACAAGACATACTTGAAAACCAAAGAGGAGAACGACAAAAATACAGTCATTCCCATCCGGATCTTGGCCGAGAACAAGTGCGAGATTGGCGGCAAGTATACAGATGAACACGTACCCTCACTTACAAAGAAACCACCACATGAATACCACAATACGCGCGTGCAGCTGTCCGTGGCGAACGGGTGCCTTTCGCCTACATAACGTCAATTCTCCCGTTTCGGGGACAACTGAGGCCGTGGGAGACCTAACTTGCTAGCAAGGATCGGGGAAGCCAGCTAGCTTCGCTCAACCAAGCCCAGGGAGCCACAAAGGCCAGTTGAGGTCTGGACTGAGGAACCCACCCACTTGCCCAAAAACGTTTTAGCCCCGCCGCGGTGGTCTAGTGGCTAAGGTACTCGGCTGCTGACCCGCAGGTCGCAGGTTTGAATCGCAGCTGCATTTCCTAGAAAGCGGGAATGTTGTAGGCCCGTGTGCCCAGATTTGGGTGCACGTTAAAGAACCCCAGGTGGTCGAAATTTATGGAGCCCTCCGCTACGGCGTCTCTCGTAATCATATGGTGGTTTTGGGACGTTAAACCCCACAAATGAATGAATGAATCAAAAAATTTTTAGCGAATAAAAGGTAAGTTTTTTTATCATCACCAACTAGCACATTCTAAGAACCCTTTTCTTGAATAAGTTCGATATACGTCGGATCTTTCGTGACCATCGCCAACTTTCGCCTTCGCCAGCTTTCCGTGGACGTAGAAATTGAAGTTTGTAAAAAGATCTACGAATATGTTACAGAGAACCCTTTCCGGCGTAAAATTGCGTCAGTAAAAGCTGTCCTTCTCCTTTTACGTCATACTTCCTGCACTCCTTTTCTCGACAATTGAATACGAATGTCTCTCGGTGACCCATTCGTTGATTTCGAAGGCGTAGAAGTGGCGTCGGAATGAAAACATCCACTCAAACTTTATTTTGATGTAGGACGCAGCAAAATAAGTGCTTTTAATTTCTAAGGGCGAAGCTCCTCTTTTTCTAACCTCGTCCAGAGTCAGGATTAACCGGCAGTATCTCCCAAACAGCATAATAAATGGCGCTATATCCTCACCCTTTCTCGTCTCATTTCCTAAATGGCGTTGGTCCAACAGAAGTGTGTGCAATAGGACGAACGGAAGCATGGACCGACAGAAGCATGGCCGGACGGATGCATGGATGGACGGGTGCATGGACGAAAGCACAGATGGAAGCGTGGATGGACGCACGCACGCCCGGACAGACGGACGCACAGACGGACGGACGCACAGACAGACGACGGATGAACGAATGGACGGACGCTTCGCCCCATTCACCATCATTGACTCCGTGGATACGCTTCGATTTTTCTCATTTTTTTCGCCACCACGTGAGAAGACTCGTACGAGTGTGTTCTCGATAGTACGCCTCCTGGCCAGGGATGCCCAATCTCGTGGCGCACACACGGCTTGTTTTTTTCGGAACGGCCTTGAAACGGTCCTGTCGTATAACGCGGCGCGTGTGCCGTCCTATTTCCCGCCAAGTGCGAACAGCGTCCGTAACGAGCTACATAGAAACAACCGCGCTCGTAAAAGCCACGCACCGTGCCCTGGGCAGCGTTGCGGGCCGCTTGGTCCGAGGGCTGTACGCATCGTCACACCACCGTGGTCCCGTGACGACGTGATCACGTGAAAACGTGCGTGTTCTAGCGGCCGCGATGGAAACGCGGAACCGAGGTTTACAAGCCTCTATAAGCAATACGGCGCAAGGCGCTCCGTCACGGACGCAACGGGTTAGCGCGCATAGTTACGAGAGCGCAGCAGGATCGTTGCGTTTGTAGCTCATCAAAACGGCGTGGCGTAAACAGAGCGAGAGATAACGCCAACGGGCTCTAGGGAGTTGCCTAGAAACATGAGAGGGGGGTAGGGAAGTTAACCAAACCTGAGTAAATGGTTTGCTTTTCTGTTATCGCAGGTGAGTAAAAAAATAGGTAAAAGCGAGAAAATGAATTAAAACGCCTTTTTGAGGCGTGAATGATTGCCTTTCTTAATAGGCAGTGGGCGATAATTTCAATAAGGGTAAACCCTTATTTGAAGTTTCTTGCATGTTTTTGTTTCTGCTCGTCCAAATTATGCAGAAGTTGTGCCGTTATAAACACTATTCGTCGTTAATCGTGATGTTAACTGATATCGTCATAAAATGTACTTTAATACACTGAAGAATGAAGCTGAAATTGATTGCAATACATTTTTGTTCGCCTCCTCTAGCGAAGGTGGGCCAACCAGGTGCTCCTAGGGACCGTACTCTCGCGCAACAACTTATTAGTATAACTCGCTCGGCCCGTGTCGATCACCTATGTCAGCGAAAACGATTGTGACAAAAGCAATGCTACGTCATCTGCACTAATCACTTTTACACTGCCAGGTTCTCGAACCCATGTACAAACAGCACAAAAAGCAAGTGAGGCGTTGCATTGGCAGCTATGTCATTCAAATTGAAAGCACTTGCACCTTCTGTACATCTAAGTTACTGCCAAAGCGTCACTCATTAAATACAGCTAATTCATGAAGAAACGAAGTGACGTCAAACTCAATTGACGCTGCAATGTAACACTAGCTGCAAAATTCTGGTTCTGGGACAATGGAAAAGCCATAACACTCGAGGAACGGCTGTCCTTGAGGCACTATGTTTGATACAGAAGGGGCTGAGATCAAGTCGACACTTATAATGCGTGCAATGGTCTGGCCACGTCGTTCTGACCACCTGTCTTTCTTTTCTATGGTGGAAGCTTTTAATGCTTCATGAAACGCCGTAAGGGACTGTTGGTGGTGTCAACGCGAGTGGCTCAAAAATTATGATTAAGAGATGACGCCACCCAAATTACTTCATTAAAACACAACTAATGGCCAAAAAAATAAAATGCGAGCATGCTGCGACTTCACATATTGTGACGTCACATGATGACGCCATAATCGCTTGGTGAAAAGCGGGCCGATCCCTGAGGCGATACAAGACCGCGTCAGGTTTAGAAAGCTTTGCAAAATTTCCGATTTTCGAGGCTGTGCAAAGCCACGTTACACGCAGAAAGCTTTCGGCGGCCCGGGCGAGGAGAGGAGGTTGTTATCAATAAAGTTAACTATGAAGGAAAATACGCCTTTCGCGTTTCAGTCGTCTTAGGCAGATGTGAGAATGTTTTGCCCGTGACCTATTGTCTATTGTATCTGCGTACATTGACAACCGTGCCCAAACAAGCCCGTACAGTGGTAAACTATATATGAGCGAATGCTCGCTAACTTCATTTAATAGTCAAGAGTGAAGAAGTTCGCCTAATCTCATTTGTTTCTATTTCCTTACAGGAGACGGCCCGATCAAACGATGCCTGCCCAACGATCCGCTGGATCACCGTTGCTCATCCCCATCGCGAATGGCCATCAAGACATTATACAGTGAGGCGAAAACCAAAACACCACGTAAAGGATCGCCACTGGTTTCAGTTCAACGCCTATTAATAGTATCGAGAGGACTGCATAACACTAAAAGTTAAGGCATCCAGGGGCACGGCTCGCTTGCGGCGATCAGATCCGAATGCGCCAAGATATCGGCCTATTAATAGACGAGGACGCGAATGTAAGACCTCCCGAACGAACGACACAAAAGCGCGGTACAGATACAAATGTGAGGTATATTTTACGTGATAAAAAGTATTGCGGGAGTACCTCGTAGCAAAGACCAGGTTTTGTAAAGTAAATATGTAAGAGAGATTTACGAAAGTTGATGTTAGTATGAGAATACTTGGTTTTTTTTTTTTGAGAGCGCATAACAACGCGGGTGCCAGGCTTTACTTTTGTAGTGATATTTTCTGCAAGAAATGGGCATTATTGGTAGAATGGCATTCGTTATTCACCTTTTAGCAAGTTCTATAAACGTTGCAGATTGCGTTTTATGAACTAAAAACAAAATAAACAGGCTGTCCTTGAATTGATCGCAAGTAGCTACGATCTGACGAGAAATAATTTGGATAACTGTAAAGTTATACAACGCTTTAAAACAGCCAAGAAATCTGTCGTTATCTGATGAAAGAAATGCATGCCAACTGGGAAGGGACTGCACTTATAATATAAAAAAACTATCGGCCAAATTGTTAACGTTGGTGATAAGCAGAACTAAGAAAAAAATCGGACTGACAATACTCATCAAGAAATTATAGCAATTGCAACATGGTACGCTAAGAGATGACAAAGTTTACTTGTTTTCATGATACTGTGCTAGGTTTTTAACGGAAAGCAGATGCAATAGAGTTTTAAAGCCGTGAATATTACGGCGGTTACTCAATTGTCCTTACTTAATGCCCATTGAGTGCGGAAACGAATGGAGTGCGAGGAAGGAGAAGACGACAGCCATAATAAATGTACGCGCGTCAAAAACAAAAAAAAAAGGGGGGGGGGCAGTGAGACTGAAAAGCGAAACAAGCCCACATCAGGTCTGAACCTCATTGAAAGTCTTTTAGTTAGGTTAGTGTTCATACTTCGCAAGATACATGTTTGCAGCAATACTGAGGAACCCCGACATTTCAAGCCTTCTCCGGGCCATGGCACCCGCAGTTCCACTGATCTCAACTACAACAATGATTTTCTCCCGAATTAAGATTCGTTATGATATATATATATATATATATATATATATATATATATATATATATATATATATATATATATATATATATATATATATATATATATATATATATATATTATCAAGTTGTTGACGAAAAAGAAAGCCTCTTTCACTCTTTCACCACGAATCAAGGAAGAGAGGGGGGATGGGACGGTCAGTTGTGGTGCGTCATTGTCTTTTGTGTCCGTGCACCTACTTGTTCGTGGTTTCATGTGTATACTGGTGTCTTTGTATAGCAAGCGAATCAATGACGTGGCGCTTAGCCTTAGAGGGCGGAGTCCACAATGACGACGACTAATAAACACGTGAACTTCATGATGACTTGACCATGTTCTTCGTGAAAAAACTGTGAAGATCAGGAAGAGGGGAAAAAAAGAAGCAAGCAGTGTGGAAGCATGACATTCGCTACTCTGTGCTTGTGTGTGTGCTCATGCGGCGTCTTCGGTTTGTTGTGTTGACAGGAGAATGTGAACAATGACAAGTTCGCTTGACGGATATCACTGAGTGCTGTGCAATAACTTTGAGACAAAGTGGACGCCTCCTCGTCTACGAGTGAAGTGCCCTCTGTGCCCCCCCCCCGCGTGAATCGACGTTGCCCAGGGGAGAAGGGGGAGACAAAGAGGGACAGGGAAGGAGAAATGAACGTAGTGACATCGACCCTCGTGTTCCGTTCCGGAATAATCATAATCGTCTTCTTTTTTTTCTGTTCTCGTTGTTACTCGAGTAAGATGCATTACTTCGTCCGCGAGAGATATATATAATGTGCGTCACGTCATGTTATTGATGCGAGACTATCGAGAAGGGTGAAGGAAGGGGGAGGGTTTTAATTCGTCAAAGAGTTCACAGCTAGTTTAAACGAAAAACCGAGAACTAGAAACAGATACTGCAAAAAGAGAGGATTAATGGGTCTTTGAAGTTATTTATTGTAAGCTCTCTCCCTCTCTCTCTCTGAGCATAAACAAAAAAAGGAGGAAAGTTGAGGAACAAGAAAGTTAGGGTGGGGCACCTAATTAAACATGGAAGGTGTCTACTTTGCTGGCGAAGTGTCACGGGTTCAAGAAAAACGGAATGGGGAGAAAGGAAGCTGACGATCCTAACTTGCATAACTTGCAAAGTGAGGACCGACGCGATAGGGAGATAAGTAGATAACGAGGAATAGCGTGCGTTGGCCGTAATAAAGAAAGATATTAACATGAAAAGAAATAATGAAGAGGAAGGAGACATTGAGAGAGAGCGCCAATACATCGCTCTCTACCGACACTACAAGATGAACAAAAAAGAAACACGACGAAAACTAAATGGCGTGTTCTGTCCCGACAGCCACGTAAGGTAGTTGGCAAAGGGCACCCTCGGTGGGCGCTAATCCGCGTACCCTACGCGCGGATCGTGGGAGGGATTTTCAGCAACGACAATGGGTCATCGAGGAACCAGCGGGCCTCATCCATCTTGCTCTCGAAGAAACGGTGTCAAATTACGTGCGAATATTAAAATGTTTTGTTTTCCTTACGCCCGGCGCATAATGATGACTCTACCAGTTCCTGGCTTTCGCTCTTTTTTGTTGTTGTGCTTGTCATTTCTGGCCTCTCTTTTTGTTACGCTTCTTTCAGCAGCGGACCTTGTTAAGTATCCACTGCACGCGAGAAAACAGGCGTGCATTTTTTGCTCCTATTCTTCGCTGCTTAGGTGCTACGCCATGCAGGAAAACACGAACCGACAGGTATATGCACGAGCAGCGCTGATAATGCCCTACAACATACTGCAATTTGTTCCCGGCCGCATAGGCGGTGAAGACGGGGCGGGGCGGTGATTCGAGTGCTCCATCACTGCTCGCTCACCGAATGGCGCGGGTTTTGAAACTCCTGCTTATCGCGTGAAAAGTACAGAAGATGATGCATATACTTTGGACCGCAACCCATTGACGTGATCGGCTCTCCTGGTAAGAACTTTATTCGTGGTTTTGTTCGATTCAAAGATACTATAGCCCATTACAACATAAAAATAAATAAAAGCTCCACCCACAGCCATGACTATCCCACCCTTAAAGGCCAACTACGGTGATTTCTCGAGGTCTATGGATCAATGCGAAATTCTATGAGTACGTTTCTTTGCACATTTCCGTCATTTATTCCATACTAAATGCTTGAAATATGCGCTGAATATTTGCATATTACCTTGAAATGCTCATCTGGCTTTCCAAAATTATAGGCAACACTGTCCGTATGACGGCATCTTTGGAATACCAACGGAAATGACGCAGTGACGGCATCGCTAACTTGGGGCACTACAGCGTTACAGCCACAAGGCGACAGCAGCGGTGTTTGGCACAAAAAAGCTTTCTTCCTTCTTCTGTGGTGTTTTGCAGGCTCGGCTCGGCGCGCTCGTCTCTACTCCGAACGCCTACTCATGCCGGCTTACACAGTTTTCATATCCCGCATTGGCGGGGCCAGTATACGACTTCCAGTTCTTACTAAACAGTACGTCATACGTAGACAGTACGCTCGGTTGGGTTTCAGTTTCGGTATTGTGCCTCTTTGTTTATAAAAGAATTATGTTTTAGTATGCCGAGTATTTCAGCTATGAATCTTGTGACTAAAGTGCCTCAGGAACATAGAATCACCATTATACCCTGACATGGTCGGTAAATCACCAGAGTTGGCCTTTAAAATGTGTTCAGAACAAATGTTCGACAATTTAGAGTACGTTGTACTCTGCTATGGGAGAGCAATAAGCTGTTTGTGTTTAAAAAAAAAGTGGCGATATTGGCGCACGGTGTTGGTGTCACTGGTTTTCGGTCAAAAACGTGACTTTCATAGCTAAATTCAACGAAATTTTTAGAATCATTGCTTGGGGAAGCGTAATATTCTAAACAGGTCCGGTGTGCTTTCAACTGTTAATATGCGTAGTGTCTGCATTGGCAGCGAAAATTATGGCAGCTTCGAAACAGCGGTATCAAGCCTGACGTAACAACGAAGCTTGGTGGCCTCCGCTTTTCGTTTTATTTTTTTACATTCATTCTTTTCCTTATATCTGTTTTGTACCTGTTGATATCTATTTTATTCTTTTTAATTATTTCCCACCCTCACTTTCTTTGTCTTTCACTTCACTTCCCCTCTCTGTGCGTTTTTCTGCCAGTATTTCCCTTCATTTCTCATTTCTTTCTCCTTCTGTCTTGCCCTGTTTTTTCCTCAATCTGTTTTTCATGTGTTCTTTTATCTCTTCCTCTCTCTCTCTTTCTATTTCTACCTTTTCTTGGTCTTTCTTTTAGTCTTTTCTCTTTCTCTATCTCTCTGCATCTATTTATTTCTCTCTATTTTCTCTTTCTCTTTCTTTCTATCGCTTTATTTTTCTTTCGCATCAAGGGACGACGCATGTTAGGGTCGAGGCTTGTCCGTTCATGTCTATCACGAGCAGACTCGTGATAGGGAGACACACACAACCAACAAAAAGGTTTAACAATAGACAAATACAAATGTTAATAACGACAGAAGTATATACAACTCTTAGAAGCACAAAAAACTCCTTTATACTGGCTGGCGACTTCAACGTAGGCATTATGGACATTAGGACCTAGCTCAGCCCACTCGTCATCATTCACTTCGGAGATGCGTGGATTTGTTTTCTATTTCTCTCCACTTTTTTTCTGTGTTTCTCTCTCTCGCACGCGCGCTCTCATTTTTACGTATTTCTGGTGCTTCACTTCACCGAAAAGAGTTCTTGTTTACCGCTCGCGCATCTGTACTATAGTGGGCCTTACCCGATTCTTGTGGCGCATAGCCACATGAGGTTTTTCTGCGAACACCAAAGTTCTTACGGTCGGCTTAAGCAGCTCCCCTTTAAAAGTACTTATGGTCACAACGAAAAACCACCTCTCTCAGGCACACATAAATGACGTGTGTGCAGCAGTACTGGGGTTGGAGCTCGTACTTATTCTCAAGTCGTAACGGACTTGAGTTTCTAATACTGGAGTGCGCAAACGCGCACACTTTAACGAGCCTTCCAATGTTACAACTATGGCGACGTCACGCCCCGATCACACAACCATCTCTGGCTAGTCAGCAGTTTCCGAACTTTGCATCAGTTGAAGAGACGGAACCTTTGCGCACGGTACGCCAAAGACGACAAAAAGCGTGTCACGTCAATCGCGGAGTGCAGGAAAGCCTCTGTGAATCGGTAGAATCTAGAAGGGCACAGTCCAGCCTATCATAGAGTTTAAACATGAAGCAGTTTTCAAATGCTCAGTAATATTTATTGTAGATGGGATTAGCGTCAGTTGTTGCAGTGACGAAGACGATAGCAATGGTAGGCCTTAATCATTTTGCCCTTGTGTAAAGTAAAAAAAAAACAAGGTCGCCACAAGGGACAATTCCATGAAAGTTCTTTCTCAATATAACGTTGATGACAGGCAGTTATACTGCCTGCATTTTTTCTACTTCGACGTGCTATGTCATCAAGCTGCGGTCTACTTCGACTGGAAAACTGAGGTAAGTGTATTGCGAACGGTATCACATGCATCATGGGCAGCGTAGTGCACCGACACCACTTATCTGCGTAACATCAGCGTACACTTGTTTTTTCAGACTATGTGAAGTCATCGGGCTGGACTGTAAAAAACAGTAAGACTGTAAGTAGACCGGACTGTAAGAAACGTAACGTAAGCCAAACATGACGCTACAAGACGTTTATTTCAGCAACTAATGTGGTAGTCTCACATAAAAAATAGAAAGCGGCACTAGAGTAAGATTGGGATTGAAAAGGGTCTCCCAACACACTTTCAGCATGGTAAGAAAACGCGGCCGACCGTTATTTCACAATCCTGAAAACATGTGCGCCAAACATTAAAACACAGCACGTGACCTAGAATTCACCAATAATTCTCAAAGTCAGTTGAATATCGTTCCCTCTTTTTTTTTCTACAAATAATGTACCTAAATTACTATGCTATACTCATATTCACATGGCGGCTGCATTTTCGATGGAGGCGGAAATGTTGTAGGCCCGTGTGTTCATATTTGGATGCACATTAAAGAACCCCAGGTGGTAGAAATTTTCGGAGCCCTCCTCTACGGCGTCTCTCATAATCATATGTCATATGGAGGTTTTGGGACACTATACCCCCATATCAGCCAGCCAGGGGGTCAGCCAGCCGCTTGGTCGGCCGGATGGTAGGTCGACCGGTCGGTCGGTGACATAAGTGTGACAGATACAACGAATGAACCCTTCCGCCGGTGTATGCACATGGACTACGCACCACGACAAAGTGGCGGGGGGGGGGGGTTGTCATTAACCACCCCGTGAGTGCCTGCAAGACAACGCTGCAATGTTGCCACAGTCTTTTCTGAGAAGGGAAATAGTTTTTGCGTATTTTCACGTGTTTTGCTTTAGCTGAAGTTCAAGTATTTTCCCCAGTTTACCTACCATACCAGATAGACATCTGTCGAATGTTTACCTTCAAGGGAAGCAGAATCAACGAAGCGGGCTGTCGGAAACGCACCAAGTACGTCACACAGTTAAGGTGCTTCATAAGGAAATTGATCCAACAAATACAAACAGGCTACCTATCGTTGAAATACCGCAATTGAATAGTAACCGTACTTGAGGACTTGCACAAGCACGCATCAGGAACGCAGTTCACCCGCCAAGTTCTCTAGTGATAAGAATAAGCGGTACGTCGTTTTTTTTTTTCGGTCTGTTTCGAGCCCGCTGAACTGTCAGTTATTTTACGATGGGAGAAAGCAATTGCAGCGGGCGACAAATCTCTAACTCCGCTCGTATTAAACGGGCTATGATTTTTTTTTTGCGTTAGTTGATTCGTGGGAGGGAAAAAAGTGACACTTTCGCCACAAGGGCGAAGTAATGAATACGATAGCCACATATTGGATAGCAGGAGAAGAACGACAAGCTGGTCGAAACTTGGAGCGCGTTACCGAAGCCCATAGGAAGCACGAAAGGAACATACACATCACGAGCGCGTAATAACGACGTTCCCAGCTGGACACTCAACGTGATTTCCAAACACAAAGGACGCACGACACATACGCGCCGGTGTTCACAGCATGAGCGCGAACTACCACGCGCCACAGTTGTTACTTGACTGTGCTTGTATAGCATGCTTTTTCGCTAACTGGGCCTCTGCAGCGAGTGAAGTGACCTTGGCGTGTTCTGTAACCTGAACACCATCTTTCCGGCGGAAGCGCACGGCGTACAAACTACCACCGCCATAAGGTAAGCACTGGGGCACGGGTGACTACGTCTAGTAGGGCTAAGGGCAGGTTACGAGCCAACGCATCGCGACGAGTGCGCACCATGCGCGAACTTCGCGCCATCTCTCTGATTCGCAGATAACACGCTGACATTTCTACCGAGAACCACTTTCTCCTGTTACAGGAAACACCTTGTATGAGTGTTCACGTGCGTGTGCACGTGAGTGCGTGCGCGTATGCATGTGTTTATACATACAGCTCTTGAAAATGAGACACAGGACGTGGTTTCAGGATGCTGTCTATACGTCAAGACTGGCCGTACATTGCTAGTACTGTGGGAGGCATACACAGATAAAATTAGAGATTGAGGAGTTCTGGTGTCTAAGCAACCTGGTTCCTAAACTTTCGCAGCCGAGGACATGAATCACGTGGTCAAGATTCACTAAACAAAACATACGCATTAAAAGCAATTTATTGTCTTAGGTATTCTACCCGAAAAAACAGGGCGAAAGAATAGCGAAACATTAACAAAAATAGGGTAACAGAAGAATAGAAGAAAAACTACAGAATAACGAAAATAGAAAAAAAAGGAAAGGATTGTGAATGGCGCGAATGCGCGCAGAATGTGCCGCGCAGTGGGTGATGCCTTTGGAAACCGATGTCACACAGGGTTCCGTTAATTAGGGAGGCGATCGCCGGGCATTATTCCAAGGGCCGAAGTATCGGCCCCCGGGACTGCACCACGAAAGCGCGGACAACTTAGAAGCGGTCCTACTTGGCGCGCCAGCGGACGCCGGCTGTGGCCCAAAGAACGAGTCAAAGCCATGAGTTGATAAACAAAGGAAAATTATGTTCTCAAATATGGCAGATCCAACGATACACACCTATACACACTCGACAGTCGTTGAATACCATATGTCACCAATGAAACAACGTACTACACAGTACAATTAGCTACACTCGAGACAATGGACGCAAACAACAATACGTGCTGCAATGCAATTACATGCATCGAACAACCAATACACTTAAAAACTAAAGAGTTCGCAAACTCATTCAGTCCATAGTCCTTGGAACAAAGTCTGAATGATACTCTTCGAAGAATCACTCACTCAAAGTCCAGCGCTGTTGTCGATCCGCTGCCCCCGAAGTTCCTCTTCCAGGATACCTCGCGTCTTCAATTGGCCGCTCTCCGAGCACCAAACTTCTTCGACGGTAACACGTCGGCTTCCCATGCGCAGCTGCTGCAACGCGTCTTCGCTCGTTGGTGGTAGACACACTCTTCTTCTGCTAGTAGCACCAGCCTTCACCCTTCAGGCGGAAACTCTCTTCATCACCTGGATTTTTACTGAGGACAGAAGCATTCGCCGACACCGCGGAATGACCCTACGCACATTTGCGCAAAACTTTCTTCATCTGATGCCTACAAATGCGGGCGTCAGCTTTCTTCCAAGTTCTCCTGATCTCCCTTCTCCGCTGCTCGCCTAAATACCTTTCGCGCTAGATTCCAGAAAATTCTAATCGTTACGTCGGCGCGATGCACAGCCAAGGCTGGGTGTCACAGGTCCCGTTGATTAGGGAGGCGATCGCTGGGCTAATTCCAAGGGTCGAAGTATCGGCCCCCCGAACTGCACGATGAGAGCGTGAACAATTTAGAAGTGGTCCTCTTTGGCGCACCAGCGGACGCCGGCTGTGGCCCAAAGAACAAGTCAGAGCCGAGAGTTGATAAACAAAACAAAATTATATGCTCAATTATGGCAGATCAAAACGATACACAAATATGCACCCTCGACAATAGTTGAATACGTTATGTGACCAATTAATCAACGTACTACACAGGACAATCAGCCACACTCGAAACAACGGACACAAACAACAAGACGCACTACAATGCAATCGCATGCATCGAACATTCAAGACACTTAAAGACCAAAGAGTTCGAAAACTTATTCATTCCAAGTCCTTGGAACGAAAATCTGAATGATACTCTTCCGAGAAACACTCACTCAAAGTCCAGCGGTGTTGTCGTTCCGCTGCCCCCGAAGTTTCTCTTCCTGGAAACCTCGCGTCTTCAATTGGCCGCTCTCCTAGCGCCTAACTTCTTCGCCGGTAACACGTCGGCTTCCCACGTGCAGCTGTTGCCACGCGTCTTCGCTCGCTGGCGGTAGATACACACTCCTGCCTGTAGCAAGAGTCTTCACCCCTCAGGTGGAAATCCTCTTCCTTTCCTCCTTTGTCACTGAGGACAAAAGGCTTCGCCCGCACGGCGGAAAGACCCTACGCACACTAGCGCACCATTCCTTCTCCTTATCTCCCATCTCTGCTGCTCGGTTAAATACCTTCCGCGCTAGATATCAGAAAATTCTCATTGTTTCGTGAGCGCGATGCACAGCCAAAGCTGGGGAAAGAGCGAGACGTTTCGAGGGCTGTCCACGACACGTGACGCCACTCTGCATCACTACGCCCCTTTCCTTCGAGAACCTTCCATGGTTTGCTCGGCCGCTGATGTGAGGAGGTCGGTCGGTGAAACTACGCTGCCGAGGGGGGATAGCGGCGCGCCCGGGAAGTCTGGATGCTTGTTTTCTTTTTTATCGTTGACCTTGAGGCGTCTCTCTGGCGCTTGGTATCGTCGATGTTGGCAGAATTCGGCGGCGGGCTCTTTTTTGAACGATCATTTGTGACAGCCGACTGGCCTAAAGAAGCGCCAAATAGTCTTGGCGGTTTGTGTGGGCTCCAGAGCGATACTTCTCCCGAAACGCCATGAAGTAGGTTTGCCATGCAAATACAGGGCCTTAGAGTTTCTCAGCGTCCTTTGAACTCGTTTCTTGGAGCTCACTATGACGGTTACGGACACTTCCGAGCCCTTTACGCATTTGCATGACCTCTGAGATCATCGCCGGCAGCGTGTCGGAGCTCATCGCGGGAGACCACGGGGACGGTGCTTCATTAGCGGCAACATTGCTGTCAGCCGATCAAATAATCACTGAGGCGTGTTTCCGAGTGGTTGAAACAAGTCCTATCGGCACAAACAATGCTAGGTGACCTTCGTGGTTGTGGAGGCCACGTTCAAACGCACCACTCATTCCAACTTAGCAATGTGCACACTTTCGCGGCATTAGCAAACTGATACGATGCCTCACGTTGGTGTGTGGCTTGGTAGTAGGTCGGAGTTCCAGACTGAGACACCGGGAAAAGCCCTCTAGAATAACCCTGGTCATCTCATTTACGTTAAGAAACTACAAACGGGTGCTTATGCCAATATTCCTCTTCAAACTGCGTTCGTCGTGGTTGGATATGAATAATTTTTGTGATATTGCGTCCCAAAACTACAATATAATTATGACGGACACCGATATGGGGGCTTTGACCATCTCGTGTTCTTTAAAGTACACGTACATCTATAGATGCACATTGTCCTCAAACATTTCGTCTTCATCGAAATGCAGCCGCCACAGCTGGTATTCGAACCCATGACCTTGGGGCTAGTAGTCGAGCACCATAGACCATCGCGGTCAGTAGCCGTGAATTACCGAACTAAAGATGCAGGTGTGAAGCAGTTTGAGTATGATCAGGAAGCGGTTTGAGTTTCAGCATCTGAGTTCGTATCACATACAGTTCGTCATTGCTTTCAAAGCACCGGCAGCCGCTATGCCTCAATTTAGACACACGCTTCGGAGACTGCATGTAGGCAATAACAGCTACTGGAAATAAAAAAAATATAAACACGTTAGCTACAGCTCTGAATTATCGAATCGCCTGAAGTGAAAAAAAAATAACAGGAAGATAGCTCCAGTGGAATTGTGCATAGCTATTTCAATGATATTTCACATTATAATTGATCAGTAATTTCCTTCAAAGAGATTGCTCATAATTTGTTGCAGACTTTCTACCTGCACTCTCACGTTAGCACCGAATGGAACACATTTTTTCCTTGAAGTTCGAGAAGCTACGAAATATGCGATTTCGGAGAACGTCTATGAATACTCTTCTCAACGCCAACACCATTATAAACGTCATCAATCTCTGGTACATACGCTTATTTACGAAACGTCCAACTCGCAGTAGCGCTGATCACATAATTATCTCGAATAATTACTTTTCTCGCTCAGTTATTTTGATATGCCCAAACCCTCTTGCATTCGTAAGACTTCTGTTACATTGTTCTACCTTTATTTTATCTCACCTTTCTCATCCCTTTGTCCTTAAAGAAAATCCTCAAATATTTTGCCGGGCAATCTGTACTTAAGAATGTGAAGATGAACGTCGGGTCCTTCAGGTTCGACAGAACAAAGCAATGCGGTATTTCAGAATGATGAGATGAATAGCGGACGTGAGAAAAAAAAAAATGTGCGACGAGCTAAAAAGAAAAGAAGGGACTCCACACAATGAAAAACCAAAGAAAGGTAAACAAAAAAAAATTAAAATCTTGCGACCTATGACAGAAGGTTGAGTCGAGACGAGAGATAAAAATTCGAGAAAGGCCAGTGAGGATGTGAGACATAACGACTTTGAAAGCCACAAAAGCCAGTCTTTGCGAAAAGCCGAGGCGTGCCCGGAGGGTGAAAGTGCGCGTGGTTGGGCGACAGTGGGGGGGGGGGGGGGGGGGTGTTAAAGAGTGAGAGAGAGAGAGGAGGAAAGAGTGATGGAGAAAGGCCTATCGGCGTCATGGCTGGCGGCGGCGGCAGTCAGAAGGGTGAGATATGGAGCGCCTGTGTGTGGACGTTTAATTTTTGGCGACAGAGACGAATGGTGGCCGGCGCCGAATGGCCGGCGACGCTGCGAGGTGTATGGGGCGGCGAGCCGAAAAGCCTGTCGCTTCTCGCCACCGCCGCCAACGAAACCACCGCGCGGGACCAGAGATTAACCGCCTTTCTCTCTCTATTGTTTTCTTTCTTTCTTTCCTTCTGTTCAACAGATGGTTTTCTTGCTCTCATTCTCGAACACCCCGCTTATTTTCCCACAGTTTATGTGAACAAAGACGCAAAAGAGTAAATCCCTTTCCTTCTTTTCACTCGCATTCCGTTAGCTATTTTCAGCTGGCGTCGCGCGGTAAAGAGCACCGTGAAAAGTATAGAAACAAATAAAAGAAAGTAAGGAACTGTTGAACTCCCACGTATACAAGCTGTATACACGGCGAAATGTTGTCCCATCTTGTTGTTTTCGCAGAGCGACACTCCATCCTCCGAAGGAGGTGCTATGTATAGAGTAGTGACACCGGCTTATAGTGCTAAACGGGGGCTCTCTTGACGTTCGTCTTCCGCAGGCCGAGTGGCTTTTGGGCGATCTGTAGGCGGGCATGTATACGTGGCATGACCACGGCGTCTTATAAGTCGGATTTAGAGGGCAGAATCTACGCGAGTGAGTGGTTTGCTATTACACGGTGAGAAAGAGAGACGACAGGTCTCATTACTGTTGCTGCAGCGCAAGGCAGTTATGTAACATTAAGACCTTTGTAGGGTCGAAAGGCCCTGTAACACTATGGTCTTTGTAGCAACTCGAAAACCTTTTAACAAAAAAAACCTTCGCAGTAACACAATGTATTTATAACAAAGGCAGCTGTGTCGCATGGCCTTGCAATAAAGGCCTTCATGGTGACAAAAGGCCCTCAAAAGCTTAAGACCTTTGGAGTGAATGTGCGGCATTATTAGAGCTCCTCATGTCAACTGAATTTTTCGCCTCCCCCTTTATTCTGTTAATTCTTCCGCATGCTAGAAATGACTTGTAGATTATAAACAATATTGCTCCAGTGCGTGTCTATTGATATTATGCGAGTTTTAACGTCCCAGAACCACCATGATTATGAGAGACGCCGTAATGAAGGACTCCGAAAATTTTGATCACGTGCACCCAAATCTGAGCACACGAGCCTGCAACATTCTCGCCTGCATCGAAAATGCAGCTGCCGTAGCCGGGATTCAATCCCACAACCTTCGGATCAGCAGACGAATACCCGCGCCACTACATTATCCCGGCGGGGCTCAATTGCGAGTCTCATATTTTTGAATATTTTTGAATATTATTCTACAATATACTACTTTTTTTTGCATCACGGCGATTTACACATCGCAAACATGCATAATTTTTCTTGCCCTATTGATTTCGAAATATAGATAATTTTTTGCTCTACTCACATGAATGCATTACAACTCATTTATGTGATGTCTGCAATGAACCTAAATACATCTTTAAAAATGTTAGTGAAATGAAAATAAATCAATAGAGTAAAGTGGCTTCACGCTGCACATGCATGCTTGTAGGACTGTAATAACACAGATGTACAGCGAGTCGAAGTTGATATAAGAAATCTGTATGTTAAAATGAGCGTTGAGATGAGCTTGATTAGACCTGTTCCGGAAATAGTGGGCCTGCGCCGTACGTCTTATTTGCATTATATTAAGTATGCATGCATTCGTTGTTAAATGGGGTCGTCAAGTTGAAGAAATTTGAAGTAGACCTCCGTGGATTTCGTTTTATTTATAAAAAAAGCAAATTGTTTCAAGCGCATCGTCATAGGGCGAAACGACAAATTTTTACTACGAAGCTGTCATCCTGGACACATCATCTCAAAAACGCCATGAACTTATTTGCACGGTTTCAAGTATAAGGAAAGTCACTTGGGCACTTTAGATGATGGCAAAAATAAACTGTATACTTTTTTAAAGATGGCGCTTTCATCACGCAAGCGGCGCAAACGAATTTAACGTCCAGTACTTGTTTTAGGGCTAGTTTGTGCTTGATAATGTAATAAAAAATCATGATGTGCATAGTGCAAAAAAATGCCTGTGTTGTGTGCTTCTGTGTGCGTGTTTTGTTTTTTTCTAGTGCTGTATAACATCATCATTAACGCACAGCTTACGCGCTTCGAACCAGTTTTTTATTTTTGGAATTCTTTTTGTGCGGATTTGATGTTCTGTTTCACAATCATGCTAGAATTTTTGTTTGACGAGGCATGTAAAGTATTACTGCAAAAAAAAAGAAGAAAAGAGCAGTTCACATAAAATATTTATGTTCATTAAGGAAATTCTCAATATGTTCGCGTATATAGTCTTTTTTTTTTTTGCCTAGAGTGAAAGCGTGACGTAAGCGTTGGTTGTCGCCTGAAGTCCTACGTGTTTACAAATGCTCATTTCTGGTGGTCCATTGTTGCTCGTTTCTGATGTTTTGATTACTGCTTTCTCCTTTAAGGAAGCTATCAATTTGGCGTGGTGCTTCTGTTTCATCTCACTGAACGGAACCGCGCTTGCTATTGAGATGCCATTTTCTCGCGGTTTTGGATTTTTCTTTTTCCCCTTGAGCTCATCATAACGCCGTTTGCGGCCACGTATTGTGGTACAAGTGAAGTCTATTGCAATCCTTTAGGTTAGCGGATGTCTCTGGCCGCATTTTCGATTGTCGGCCATTTTTCTGACTGACGATAAAGGTGATTTGAAAAGCTGGGAGCTTAACCAGAAGATAAATATCTAATTTGATACCCTTTCTAGGGGAAGAGACGAAGGTGTACAGACAGGCAAGTAAGAAAAACACGAGGAAATTTTTTTTAAATGCTACTTGGTGCATAGAGGTCCCTTGAATAACGAAAATAAAAAAAATCGGTTATTCATCCGATGTCATGGTGGCTCGGTGGTTTACACAAAGGGTCTCGAACTGATCGGAGCCCACGGGTAGCCCTCATGAAGACTTCCACCACAAGAACCGGTATATAGTGGAGCACGTTGGAGCAGTTGGGGAGGAGCCAGTGGTCGTACAAAATGGTAGGTAATGGCGCATTTAAAAGAAGGCATTTTTCATGCCTTATATGCTGATCACTTCTGAAGGGAATCGCCGTCAGCATTCAAGAAACATAGTTATACCGATTTCCCGAATGACTGCAATATGCGTGCGTATCCTTAAATACAGAAAGTTTGGTTGACGGTTATGTTTCATTACGCGGCGGCCGCATGGGGTGCCTCACGAAAAATATGCTTGAGACAAGTCACGTCTGTCAACCACGTTCGTGGAACTCGTGAACATATTTATTAGGAAAACAATAAATTCTTGGGACGAATGCGTTGACGCGCGTGAGGACTGCGGGATGCTGGCGAAAGGTCATCTGGACGCGTGTTTGAGGCTCCTGGTATACAGCGCTTCCCTTCTCAGGCCCGTGTGCACAGATTTGGGTGCTCGTTAACGAGCTCCAGGTGGTTGAAATTTCTGAAGCCCTCCACTGCGGCGTCTCTCATAATCATATGCTGGTTTTGCGACGTTAAACACCACATATTTATCAGCGCCTTTTTTTCTCGTTCGTTACAAGGTTGCAGGTTCGATTCCTGACCACTGTGGGGGCTGTAATTCATGGTAAGTCAAAATGCGGGTATAGTAGAATTTAACAGTAATGGGCTTGCGAAATAAACGCAGGGCCCTACACTTTTTATTCTCTGGTGGACCTAACGATGAGTTTGTTTCTTAATATAGTTCGATCAATCAACCAATCAACCAATTATTTATTAAATCAAACAATTGATCACCCACTCAATATTAATAACTTCCGCAACGAAGTCCTTATAGGTTGATTGATTTGTGGGGTTTAACGTCCCAAAACCACCATATGATTATGAGAGACGCCGTAGTGGAGGGCTCCGGAAATTTTGACCACTTGGGGTTCTTTAACGTGCTCCCAAATCTGAGTACACGGGCCTACAACATTTCCGCCTCCATTGGAAATGCAGCCGCCACAGCCGGGATACAAACCCGCGACCTGCGGGTCAGCAGCCGAGTACCTTAGCCACTAGACCACCGTGGCGGGGCGAAGTCCTTATAGGGGTTTAATGAACATTGCATATAATTTATGGAAATTCACGTTGTACAATAGTGCGTGTGCGAACTTGAGAAGTGCGTGCACGTTCCTTTGAGCTAGAAGCGTACAGACGCACTCAATGCTCTCTATAATGTAATTGAGGCCTATCTAAGTCGTAGAACATGTATCATGCCAGCGAAAATGGATGGTGCTATCAGCGCTCAGCAAGGTGATAGGCAGCAGTACTTCGGCGGTAAACGGGATTTTTGACGCCATCAGCGTTTTAGGTTCAGTAATTGCATTTCTCGAATGAACTCTAAAGTGATTGCAGCGAGAGACCTCGTTTTTACGTACATGCCCGGCGAAATTTAAAGCTGAGAGGCAATTTAATGGAACAATAACCACCCTTTCTTACATTGCGTCTCTCTACATCGTTTCTTTTTCTCTCGTTTGAATTCCTTTACGGTGATGCTCTATCCTGAAAGCGAGTTCATTGACCGAAGAGGGCTGTAACCAGCCTCTGTGAGCTTTGCTTTCAACCATTAAGTAATGAGAATTGGAGAGTACCACACTGTTTCGAACGACCACTTGCAGCAGAGTTGAGCCCAGTGGCTTGGGAGTGTGATTCTTCGGGCAAATGGGTTATTTACAGCAGCGTAAAGATCTTGACAATAAGTTGTTTTTCGAGCGTTGCTCTTTGTCCGCATTTTTGTCTCCACGCTTTAGATATTTCAATAGGTACAGTGAAATTTGTTGACGAATCCCTTGTGCATTGATTCCGACCAATATTGACTTTCACTGAAGTTTGAATTCATGAATAGTTCATACCATGAATAAGGTACCAAAAATAGGAAGCTCAAGGAAGTGCTGAGGTAGGAAAGTGTGAAGTGTATGGGTCACGTCAGCCAGCAAGAAAAGCGGAAATCATCTTCGTTCCTTCTGAACGCAGCCGATTCTCGCTTACGGGTGACGCGTGCGGAGTCGTATTTTCAAAGAAACCTCAGCAAAGGACGACAATCTAGCCCTGCGTCCTTGTAGGTGCCACATGGCTATTGCTTCATAAAAGCACAGTTCGTAACATGCGGATATTGATGACACATGCTCTTTGGAATCCTATGGCTAGGATAGTTATTTACTTCTTGTGAAGAAGGCAAAGATGAGGCAGGGTAAGAGAAGATCTTGATGTAGAAGGCTTTTGTGCCACATATTTTTTGAATTCTCTCTATCGGTTAGATTTTTTATTATGAACTGCATTGGTGGAAGGCATTTGGGCTTTACATTGATACCGTTTGAAAAGAAAATTGTACCTAGTTCAAGTGGATTCTCCATCCCACCATTTTTGTTGTTGTTGTTTCGTTCGCCGAGTCTCATTCATACTTCGACGATAACTACGAAACACATTCTACGTCATCACACATTCAATTATAGCATGAAGATTCGCGCATCTCCAAAATTTCATTGGCGTCTGGCTCTATGAGAATCCAGTCGAATCTTTCTCGTTATAATTGGTGCAAACAGTTGGCGACGCACGCGGAGTGCTCTCGATGAAGAGAGCTTGGGCTAAAGCCCCGTTTCCATCGATGGAAGGGCGAAAGGCGAGTCGCGCACACGGAAAATGAGGGCAGGCACTGTGAAGGAAGAAAAGGACGTTGGGGGAGGAGGGAGCTACTGTGCGATGGCGGCGAGGCGACCGTGTGGCGGAGGAGCGCTCGTCCTTTCTCCGGGGCCCGGGAATGGGACAGATGCGCCGGGCCGTGTCCGAGCCGTCTCCGGCGCAGGAGGGTTCCAGCGTGCATGACCATCCGGGCGGAACGTACCGCAAATTGCCCTCCCCCTGCCACCCACTGCGCCGCCGGAGATCGGGCCTTGATCGACGACTACGTCTCGGAGACGCCGGCCGGGCCCGGAGGTGGCAGCAAGATGAATGCGCCTGTTGTGCGAGCGCTCGGGCGCGGCGCTGCGACGCGCTACGCTGCCCCACTACGGTCGCTATTAGGGGAAGGAAATGACAAAGAGAGAGAGAGATGGGAATAAAGCGGGAAAAGCAGGTTACATCAGAAACCTTTCGCAATGCAGGTGCGCGCGACCCATTTCTCTTTCGTCCTGCCGCCAGGAAGCGCAACCTTATGGTTCTTCTCTGGGGTACAACCCATAGAAAGCAGGCATAGAGAGCAGGACTGCCAAGCTGATTCTTTTCGTCTTTCCTTTGGATGCGGCTGCATGTCCAACGTTGTCGGTGGCGTCCACACTCACACTGCACATGCGCAACTTTCTTTCTTCCCTCTTCCAACAGCTACGTGTCACTTTCTCCCTCTATTCTCTCTCCACCTGTCCCCTATCACCTGCTTGCGCTCGCTCCCCCCACTCCCGCCTCGGAACTCCTACGCAGGCAGCGTCTGCTAACCCATGTGCTAACCTACGCTCGCTACCCCTCTCCTATAGTTATTCCTACCTGCGGCGTTTACACCGGCATTGTGCATGCGCGTCAGCTGCTCTGACCTCCGAACCCAACAGGCATTGGCAGCTAGAGACAGGGTCGCCGCGGCAGCTGCAGGGATACCGTACAAGGGATTCCTCCTAGTGTTAATGAAAGGCGGGCCCTTCAGACTCGCCTTATGTGCACCTTTAACTGTAAATATAATAATAAACGCTTTTCACCATCACCCCATCTCTCCTCTCATGCGTTCCCCTCTCTCGCCTCGCAACGCCGACGCAGGCAGTGCCTGTTTGCGAGTTTCTTGATTGAAAAGTTATGAACCATCTCCCCGAAGGGAACCCTGATGGGATGGGAAGAGGCAGCGGTGCGCACAGCGTTGGCCCGGTTGAAACGGGCGTCGACTTCGGTGCTGGAAGAACGGTTTGAAGCGAAACTCAGTGTGGCGTTTACTCGAGTAAACGTTTGTTCGAAACGCAAATACTCCGGAGGCGAGTTGAGTTTCGGGTCAGTTTTATCGCAGATAAACGAGCCGAAAGAGTGTTTACATTCGACGTGCGGTCGAGCGTTGCGGGTGGTGGAGAGGGTAAAGCGAGAGAGAAATTTGTTGCGAGCGGGCGGAGGAGCCGACAGCTGCGGGCACTGTGGCGAGCATGCTGCGGGTGAGGGAGAAAGTGAAGTCAGCGTGCACCTGCGAAGGAAGCGTGCGAGGGGAATGTGACGCCAATGCGCAGCTGCAGCGTGACCTACTTGGCACCACTCCAACACTTGCGACGAGGGGAACGCGTTGCGGCACGTTCGTAGGGACGCACGTACGTACGGCGTTACACACTTGAGTTTAAGAGCTGTTTGGAAAAAGTTAATTTACACTATGTATAGAGAACTCAATGCAACGTCATGATACAAGGGTATATCGATGGATGCAATGAAAGAATTGGTTGCAAATAAAAGAGCTGCTTTGCATCTAAAAACCGACTGCTCACGCTGCACAACCGTTCACTAGCCATCCCGCATATATAGGATTTTGACCTCGATGAGAGGTGGCATATTTTTCCTGGGCGTTGTCGAAAAATAAAAATTCGCAGCGTGCGCGTTAACAAATAGCAGACTGCAGGTCTCATTGTCCAATCGGAGTATTCCGTCTCTCACTGCCCATTAGCAGCGATTGGCATATTCCAGTAGAAAACACCAGTCCATCAATGAGTACTTTGCGCCTCCTCAGGTTTCTCTCCGGCGCAACGCTGCGATGAGTGACGGCGTCAACGACACCGCCAGTGTATTAAACATTAGCGCCCGCTGCTCCGCATCTACACACGGTTCCCTTTAGCGGGAAAGGGTGTAATTTTCTTGCTTACCTTACTTCTTTTTGTGTCCTTCGAAGCGTTTCTGCGACGTGAGTGAACTAGCATGACAAGTCGCAGCAGCAACAAATACCATCATCATCATATATCTTGTGTTCACTACACACCAATGTCCTCTATAAATAATCTATTCTATTGTATACCTACAATTTCTTCCCTCTATTTCATCACACCACCTAACCTCCTCTACGTCATGGGCGCTGTTCCTTAGGCTAGTTGGGGTAGCATAACAAAATTGTCTTAGAATGAGTTGCTAGAGCGATTTCATTTGTGCTTTAAATCTACCTCACGGGGTCGTTGTGTGAAAGCGTGTCCAAAAACAAAGCAAAATTAGCAACGTCCGCATCTGGGAACTTAAAAAAAAGAAAAAACACGACTTTGCAGTTCTTGGTGAAATCTTCACGAATTCTCACAATTTTTCAACTACAGAAAAAGCAACACACTTTTATAAGAAGTCGCCACTCACGAAATACAAAATACCGTCCGGTGAGGTGCTTTTAATGGTAACTTAACATAGTAACATAATGAAAATTGACTTTATCTGCATCAATTTGCGTGCCGAATAAGCACCTAGATGTTGCCACACCCCCACTGACTTTTCGAAGTGAGGTAAATGCTCTGAAGTGCAGCGCAGAACGAGCTTGAACACAAGAGATGACATGCGACATCTTAGGCATGCGGCCTCTGTGATAAAACGAGTTGCTCTCGATATTGCCATTTGTCATGACACGTTGGAAAAAAAAGCAAGGCAATATTATCAGTCAAAAAGAAGCTGTCAGCTAGTACTTTCATTTAAGTAGAAGTTCATTAGATGTGCACTGACGCGTCATTCGTACGGCAACTATTACTGGTTTCACACCTGACTGAAACCAGTGGAAACGAGACTTGCATTAAGTCCGCATAGTGGACAGTTGACGGACACCCCCACTGACTTTTCGAAGTGAGGTAAATGCTCTGAAGTGCAGCGCAGAACGAGCTTGAATACAAGAGATGACATGCGACATCTTAGGCATGCGGCCTCTGTGATAAAACGAGTTGCTCTCGATATTGCCATTTGTCATGACACGTTGGAAAAAAAAAGCAAGGCAATATTATCAGTCAAAAAGAAGCTGTCAGCTAGTACTTTCATTTAAGTAGAAGTTCATTAGATGTGCACTGACGCGTCATTCGTACGGCAACTATTACTGGTTTCACACCTGACTGAAACCAGTGGAAACGAGACTTGCATTAAGTCCGCATAGTGGACAGTTGACGGACACCCCCACTGGCTTTTCGAAGTGAGGTAAATGCTCTGAAGTGCAGTGCAGAACGAGCTTGAATACAAGAGATGACATGCGACATCTTAGGCATGCGGCTTCTGTGAGAAAACGAGTTACTCTCGATATTGCCATTTGTCATGACACGTTGGAAAAAAAAGCAAGGCAATATTATCAGTCAAAAAGAAGCTGTCAGCTAGTACTTTCATTTAAGTAGAAGTTCATTAGATGTGCACTGACGCGTCATTCGTACGGCAACTATTACTGGTTTCACACCTGACTGAAACCAGTGGAAACGAGACTTGCATTAAGTCCGCATAGTGGACAGTTGACGGACACCCCCACTGGCTTTTCGAAGTGAGGTAAATGCTCTGAAGTGCAGTGCAGAACGAGCTTGAATACAAGAGATGACATGCGACATCTTAGGCATGCGGCCTCTGTGATAAAACGAGTTGCTCTCGATATTGCCATTTGTCATGACACGTTGGAAAAAAAAGCAAGGCAATATTATCAGTCAAAAAGAAGCTGTCAGCTAGTACTTTCATTTAAGTAGAAGTTCATTAGATGTGCACTGACGCGTCATTCGTACGGCAACTATTACTGGTTTCACACCTGACTGAAACCAGTGGAAACGAGACTTGCATTAAGTCCGCATAGTGGACAGTTGACGGACACCCCCACTGGCTTTTCGAAGTGAGGTAAATGCTCTGAAGTGCAGTGCAGAACGAGCTTGAATACAAGAGATGACATGCGACATCTTAGGCATGCGGCCTCTGTGATAAAACGAGTTGCTCTCGATATTGCCATTTGTCATGACACGTTGGAAAAAAAAAGCAAGGCAATATTATCAGTCAAAAAGAAGCTGTCAGCTAGTACTTTCATTTAAGTAGAAGTTCATTAGATGTGCACTGACGCGTCATTCGTACGGCAACTATTACTGGTTTCACACCTGACTGAAACCAGTGGAAACGAGACTTGCATTAAGTCCGCATAGTGGACAGTTGACGGACACCCCCACTGACTTTTCGAAGTGAGGTAAATGCTCTGAAGTGCAGCGCAGAACGAGCTTGAATACAAGAGATGACATGCGACATCTTAGGCATGCGGCCTCTGTGATAAAACGAGTTGCTCTCGATATTGCCATTTGTCATGACACGTTGGAAAAGAAAGCAAGGCAATATTATCAGTCAAAAAGAAGCTGTCAGCTAGTACTTTCATTTAAGTAGAAGTTCATTAGATGTGCACTGACGCGTCATTCGTACGGCAACTATTACTGGTTTCACACCTGACTGAAACCAGTGGAAACGAGACTTGCATTAAGTCCGCATAGTGGACAGTTGACGGACACCCCCACTGGCTTTTCGAAGTGAGGTAAATGCTCTGAAGTGCAGTGCAGAACGAGCTTGAATACAAGAGATGACATGCGACATCTTAGGCATGCGGCCTCTGTGAGAAAACGAGTTGCTCTCGATATTGCCATTTGTCATGACACGTTAGAAAAAAAAGCAAGGCAATATTATCAGTCAAAAAGAAGCTGTCAGCTAGTACTTTCATTTAAGTAGAAGTTCATTAGATGTGCACTGACGCGTCATTCGTACGGCAACTATTACTGGTTTCACACCTGACTGAAACCAGTGGAAACGAGACTTGCATTAAGTCCGCATAGTGGACAGTTGACGGACACCCCCACTGGCTTTTCGAAGTGAGGTAAATGCTCTGAAGTGCAGTGCAGAACGAGCTTGAATACAAGAGATGACATGCGACATCTTAGGCATGCGGCCTCTGTGATAAAACGAGTTGCTCTCGATATTGCCATTTGTCATGACACGTTGGAAAAAAAAGCAAGGCAATATTATCAGTCAAAAAGAAGCTGTCAGCTAGTACTTTCATTTAAGTAGAAGTTCATTAGATGTGCACTGACGCGTCATTCGTACGGCAACTATTACTGGTTTCACACCTGACTGAAACCAGTGGAAACGAGACTTGCATTAAGTCCGCATAGTGGACAGTTGACGGACACCCCCACTGGCTTTTCGAAGTGAGGTAAATGCTCTGAAGTGCAGTGCAGAACGAGCTTGAACACAAGAGATGACATGCGACATCTTAGGCATGCGGCCTCTGTGATAAAACGAGTTGCTCTCGATATTGCCATTTGTCATGACACGTTGGAAAAAAAAGCAAGGCAATATTATCAGTCAAAAAGAAGCTGTCAGCTAGTACTTTCATTTAAGTAGAAGTTCATTAGATGTGCACTGACGCGTCATTCGTACGGCAACTATTACTGGTTTCACACCTGACTGAAACCAGTGGAAACGAGACTTGCATTAAGTCCGCATAGTGGACAGT
This sequence comes from Rhipicephalus microplus, assembly GCF_043290135.1. Taxonomy (NCBI): domain Eukaryota; kingdom Metazoa; phylum Arthropoda; class Arachnida; order Ixodida; family Ixodidae; genus Rhipicephalus; species Rhipicephalus microplus. Next base: position 265,690,896 of record NC_134701.1, on the reverse strand, counting down.
TGACGGACACCCCCACTGGCTTTTCGAAGTGAGGTAAATGCTCTGAAGTGCAGTGCAGAACGAGCTTGAATACAAGAGATGACATGCGACATCTTAGGCATGCGGCCTCTGTGAGAAAACGAGTTGCTCTCGATATTGCCATTTGTCATGACACGTTGGAAAAAAAAGCAAGGCAATATTATCAGTCAAAAAGAAGCTGTCAGCTAGTACTTTCATTTAAGTAGAAGTTCATTAGATGTGCACTGACGCGTCATTCGTACGGCAACTATTACTGGTTTCACACCTGACTGAAACCAGTGGAAACGAGACTTGCATTAAGTCCGCATAGTGGACAGTTGACGGACACCCCCACTGGCTTTTCGAAGTGAGGTAAATGCTCTGAAGTGCAGTGCAGAACGAGCTTGAATACAAGAGATGACATGCGACATCTTAGGCATGCGGCCTCTGTGATAAAACGAGTTGCTCTCGATATTGCCATTTGTCATGACACGTTGGAAAAAAAAAGCAAGGCAATATTATCAGTCAAAAAGAAGCTGTCAGCTAGTACTTTCATTTAAGTAGAAGTTCATTAGATGTGCACTGACGCGTCATTCGTACGGCAACTATTACTGGTTTCACACCTGACTGAAACCAGTGGAAACGAGACTTGCATTAAGTCCGCATAGTGGACAGTTGACGGACACCCCCACTGACTTTTCGAAGTGAGGTAAATGCTCTGAAGTGCAGCGCAGAACGAGCTTGAATACAAGAGATGACATGCGACATCTTAGGCATGCGGCCTCTGTGATAAAACGAGTTGCTCTCGATATTGCCATTTGTCATGACACGTTGGAAAAAAAAAGCAAGGCAATATTATCAGTCAAAAAGAAGCTGTCAGCTAGTACTTTCATTTAAGTAGAAGTTCATTAGATGTGCACTGACGCGTCATTCGTACGGCAACTATTACTGGTTTCACACCTGACTGAAACCAGTGGAAACGAGACTTGCATTAAGTCCGCATAGTGGACAGTTGACGGACACCCCCACTGGCTTTTCGAAGTGAGGTAAATGCTCTGAAGTGCAGTGCAGAACGAGCTTGAATACAAGAGATGACATGCGACATCTTAGGCATGCGGCCTCTGTGAGAAAACGAGTTGCTCTCGATATTGCCATTTGTCATGACACGTTGGAAAAAAAGCAAGGCAATATTATCAGTCAAAAAGAAGCTGTCAGCTAGTACTTTCATTTAAGTAGAAGTTCATTAGATGTGCACTGACGCGTCATTCGTACGGCAACTATTACTGGTTTCACACCTGACTGAAACCAGTGAAAACGAGACTTGCATTAAGTCCGCATAGTGGACAGTTGACGGACACCCCCACTGACTTTTCGAAGTGAGGTAAATGCTCTGAAGTGCAGCGCAGAACGAGCTTGAATACAAGAGATGACATGCGACATCTTAGGCATGCGGCCTCTGTGATAAAACGAGTTGCTCTCGATATTGCCATTTGTCATGACACGTTGGAAAAAAAAGCAAGGCAATATTATCAGTCAAAAAGAAGCTGTCAACTAGTACTTTCATTTAAGTAGAAGTTCATTAGATGTGCACTGACGCGTCATTCTTACGGCTACTATTACTGGTTTCACACCTGACTGAAACCAGTGGAAACGAGACTTGCATTAAGTCCGCATAGTGGACAGTTGACGGACACCCCCACTGACTTTTCGAAGTGAGGTAAATGCTCTGAAGTGCAGTGCAGAACGAGCTTGAATACAAGAGATGACATGCGACATCTTAGGCATGCGGCCTCTGTGATAAAACGAGTTGCTCTCGATATTGCCATTTGTCATGACACGTTGGAAAAAAAAGCAAGGCAATATTATCAGTCAAAAAGAAGCTGTCAACTAGTACTTTCATTTAAGTAGAAGTTCATTAGATGTGCACTGACGCGTCATTCTTACGGCTACTATTACTGGTTTCACACCTGACTGAAACCAGTGGAAACGAGACTTGCATTAAGTCCGCATAGTGGACAGTTGACGGATGCTCCTGCGCCTAAAAGAGAACGATAAGGTGCCTGGACAAGATGGTGTAATGCACTCTAACGCTTCTTTAAGCCGTGCGAGCCATTATCAACAACAACAAAAACATGGAGCGCTAGAACAGCCCTAGTTAAGGAATCCTCGCATTGCTACTGTTTTTCCGTGAATCTAATCATTTCGTCTCACTGAACGGTGACCAATGGATTTAGAGATGCTCTGGGTCACCAAAAGCACTACGCTGTTGCAAGAAGTTCTTGCAGTGATTAGCAATGTTATGCTACAGGTGCAACGCGCACACACTTATTCGGGCAAATCACTAATTCACAAACCAACGCTATCTGAAGTTGAGGCTTCAGCTTTCGCAGGTGTGGTAAGTTTTGATGTGTTTGTTAACAAACGTGGCACTTCGGGCTTCTTGAAAATATGTGAATTTTCGCTTGTGCCATGTATTGGTCCACCAACAAACCCATCGCTTAGATTCGGCCCACAGTAAGTTGCCTCCTATTCTCAAGAAAAAAAAAGAGCATAATTCCGAAAGAATCGTTATTATGATGAAACGAACAATAAACCAGTCCTATGTATATTTCCATTACACAGCTGAATCGGGCAGCATTGCTTGGCACTAAGGGCTTACACATTTACGCATTAAGCGAATTGACAGCCGCCGAGTACTGTAACCTCTATTTCCATGTCCACGGCTGTCAGCTGACCACCCAATAAACCTATCGTTTGGCACACCATGAAGACGCGTTGTCCAACATAAGAAGTGAGAGTAACGTGCCTTATAATTACTGCGTTCCCGTACGAAGCAAACATTTAGTTTAGTTGTTTTGGAGTGCTATGGCACGCAGTTAGGCAGTACGTTGAGACAACCTTTCCCACTCTACTATACGCCACACGTTTCATGGCTATCTTCTCGTCCGTTCCTCCTCCCAAGCTGCCCTTCAATCAACTTCACCCTTTTCCTCTTAAAAGCTTGGAAGGCTTGAAGACCAGCTTTCACAAGCGTCTCCGGTGTGTACAAAAAGAGGGAGAGGCCGCCGAGTGACAAAGTGTGATTACCGGGGGTGTCAATCCCGGTGGCCGCCGGGTCTAATTGGGAGGCGAAATCCGAACCGAGGCGTGGGGGTGTCACGTCCACGCGCGCCCTTGGACACCCAGCCGTCAGTGGCGAGCTGCCGCCGCCGCCGCAAAAGGGCGTTTCGCGGAGGCCTGGCGCCTCTACGCGGCAGATGACCCGGACCTTGAGCTGTGGTCCCAGACGGCCGGGGGAGCGCTCTAATTACCGTAGATCTTGACAGCGCAACCAATTAATTCTCTTCCGGCGAGCCAGATAAAGCGTCGCGCGGACGCCATTTAAAGTTTCCGCGCTCTGACCCTGTCGTCCGACGCCACCGAGGTTGGAAAACGCGTCCGTTACGTCACCACGACAGTGAACGCGCGAACCAGCAGGCGTTCGCGACGTCCGAGCATTCTATTAAGGGATGCGATGCGCACAGGCAGAGACGTAGACGCACGCTGAAACATTTGGACATGTTCGTGGGCCCGTATGCAAGCTCGCTTGCAAGTTCGCTGCATTCACTGACATGTGACGTAAGTTCGTATACTTCAGTCCCTGATTTTGCATTGCTCCACGTTCAGCCGTGTGTGCTCTGCGGTCCGGATCAAACCCGACATTTCTTGGTATATAAGAAATTCTATGCTCCATATCACTTCTGTTTGGCGTTGACGACATAAAGTGTCGTTCAAAGTACCATGCTCTTGTTTGTGGACGACGAAGTGTGACCGCTGCCACCTTTTCTTTTTTTTTCAATGAGATACATTCCTTCGCGTATGCATACACATTTGATTGACTTATATGTGGGGTTTAACATCCCAAAAACACCATATGACTATGAGATACGCCGTAGTTGAGGGCTCCGGAAATTTCGACCCCTGGGGTTTTTTAACGTGCACACAAATTTGAGCACATGGGCCAACATTCCCGCCTCCGTCGGAAGTGCAGCCGCCGCAGCCGGGATACTGCAAACAAATTGAACATACATACATACATACATACATACATACATACATACATACATACATACATACATACATACATACATACATACATACATACATACATACATACATACATACATACATACATACATACATACATACATACATACATACATACATACATACATACATACATACATACATACATACATACATACATACATACATACATACATACATACATACATACATACATACATACACCCATCCGTCCATCCATCCATACGTCCAAGCAAAAATTTGGATGGAACGTTGGCCTCGTTTGACGAATATTACTCGCTGGTCACGACATGAATTGTGTCACGATACTGTCACGTACGTTGTGAAATTTTTTCCGAGAAGAGTGTGGCGCACACCCGCGAGCGAATATGTGCCATACGTATGCGGGTATGTGGCACAGGTGATTGACAGTTTATATCTACTCTGGAACAGTGAGAACAAACATGGGTTGTTCTAACGCGTGAGCGGCGTTAAGAAAAAGCTGATAACGGTAGCGTTAACCCAACGAATGCAACGAATACATTGTGAGGGTCCCAGCAGGAATCGAACCCCACCATTTAGCGTGGCAATCAAGCTCCGCCACGGTGGTCTAGTGGCTAAGGTACTCGGCTGCTGACCCGCGTGTCGCGGGTTCAAATCCCGGCTGCGGCGGCTGCATTTCCGATGGATGCAGAAATGTTGTAGGCCCGTGTACTCAGATTTGGGTGCACGTTAAAGAACCCCAGGTGGTCAAAATCTCCGGAGCCCTCCACTACGGCGTCTCTCATAATCATATAGTGGTTTTGAGACGTTAAACCCCACAAATCAATCATTAGCGTGGCAATCAAGTATTCTACCACAGCGCTCCACCAGGTCTCGGAACTACTTTTCAAATAGTCCGTAATGGTCGTGAAACGCCTATTGTGGGCGCAGTGACGGCTATACAAATTTGGAAGATTAGATTAGTTATGGAAGATTAGACAGCCACCATGTCAGATTGACGCCAATCTTAGTTAGGCGCTATCCACTGGATTTGATTAATCTAGTAGTGTCCAGGGCTGCCATCTTCGCTAGCCCTGCTGCTTCATATCTGCTTGTTGCTTCTGGTGTTGCTAATATTCATGCTACTGTTGGCATGGTTACGCAACTGTAAACAACAGGGTATATAAAGCACATGCGGCTGTTTACGTTGTTCTGTGGGTGCATTGGTACATATTTTTAGCGCCAGTTATATAACGTTTCGCTCAATATTTTATATTATACAACACAGTCACTTTCCATCGCATGCTTCGCATAACGTCGATTCCTAAAGTACGTAGGATCTGCCAAATCTTTTTTGGTGAGCTTGAGACCGAGTGAAGCCGGGTTGAGTGAAATGTTGAGGAGTCTGAGTCTGATTTATTTCTAAGTACAAAATACATTTGAGTGAATCTGAGTAAGCCCCCCCCCCCCCTTTTTTTTTGCTGCCAAGTTATAGTCCAATCTACGCATCTTCAGCCTACTATGGCTCTGTGTAAGGGTGCGCGCGCGTGTGCGTGTGCCTGTGCGTGTGACTTAGCCTCCAGGCTCCCTATTGGGCTTATAGCTTGCTCACACACACATAAAGCACTCGAGTTCTTGCGCCACACCAACATTGATTGATCTGAGGCATGAGTTGGACCTCTCTTGGCAAACTCGTCCACGCAATGTACTTGATCTCAAGTGAAATCTGGTGTGAAAAAATGTCGTGTGATGCATGTATTTGATAAAAAATGTTTTTACCATAATAAAACCACTGATAATTTGTGTTTGAAGACACAGTATCAAAACGCATATCGTAGAGCGCGGATTGTGAGAGATATTGTCATTAAAATTATTGTCAGCATGATCGACAATAAAGTTTTTTACTCAATAAAGCTTTTAATCAAACCATAATTGAAAAAAAAAACGAACTCTAAGGTAACTGACTTATGATTCGACTCACGCAGACTCTAACTTCACTAAGCCGTGAATCTGTGTCTGAGTGAGTCCGGCTGTGCGTTTCAAGTCCAGTTGAGAAAAAATTTTTTTCGAGTCTGAGTCTAATTAGGTGAACACAGTTGAGAAAAATTTTCGCGTGTATGTGTCCGAGTAAGCAGTGTATTTTCTGAGAGAGTCTGATGTGAGCCCCAGTTGACTTCTCGACCTAAGATCATGCGTTCTGGTCGTCATTTTACACGAAGAAAAATCTTGCTGTAAAATAACCAGCAATCCATCGAACATTTCAACGTGTGTGCGCGCGTGTAAGTGCGTGATTGTACAACCATACGATGAATTGCTGCTACACTGTATAACCAAGTAGTGTGAGTAAGAATTTATTAGAAGGCAGAGAGGTCGGCCTGAGCTAGTTCGCTCTAGCCTGCTACTCTACACAGGGGATAAGGGAAAGGGGAAAGAAAGAGGGATGAAGGGTGATGATGGGGACAAGAAGAAGAGGTGCGTATGTACAGTAACCAGTTAGCATAGTACCTTACAGTCTAGTTTCTAGTCCAGTGCTTTTTATAAAGTCTAGAACAACCTTTGTAGCAGTTTTTGACACTGTTTGGTCGTTCATTGCTGACAATATATGTCTTTCACTTAATGGTGTTCGTCCAATGCTTGCCAACGTTGCAGTTAGCATTTTTCTTTGCGCCACGTATAATGCACAGTCACAAAATATGTGAGCTATCGTTTCGCGCACTTGGCAGCGTTCACAATTTGGGCTGTCCGCACGGCCGATTAGGTGGGTGTAGTGGCGAGTGAAGGCGACGCCCAGGCGAATTCGGTGCAGTATATTAGCATGTCTCCGGCTGATTTTATCTGGAAGACGAAAAGTCATACCGGCGTCTCTTTCCCGCAGGCGCTTGTTCCAGTGATCTGGTAGCGACCAGTAAGTGGCAGCGCATTCGCGCATGAGTGATCTCAACAATGTGTTGACGTCACCTCGCGAGTAGGGTACTTTAACGTACATAGGAGTGTTGTATATTGCCGCTTTTGCTTCGCTATCGGCTGTTTCGTTGCCAACCAGGCCGCAGTGTCCAGGAATCCATTGGAGTGTAATAAAGTGACCGCTCCTGTGTGTTAGGTCAAATGCTTGAATGATTCCTAACGTTAACTCGTAAAATTGGCCTCTTCTTGAGCAAGAATAGATAGCTTGAAGCGCTGATTTCGAATCAGACAGAATCGTCCATTTACGCGGTGCTTGGTCGTTAACAAATTTTATGGCTTCTTGTATAGCAACAAGTTCTGCAGCTGTCGAAGATGACCTATGATCTAATTTGTACTGTCGGGAAATACCGAGCTGAGGGATCACGAAGGCTGCAGCGGAGGCGGATGAAGTTACGGATCCATCGGTGTAAATGTGCACAGAGTCGCTGTATCGGTCATCTAAATGTGCCAAGGTAAGTTGCTTGAAGGCCAAGTAGTCCTACCTGTACATACCTATAAACCTAAGACCTAAGACCCTGGAGGAATGGCTGGCGGACTCCTCCCCGGACATCATGAAGACACTGCTCCAGCATTTGCAACTTCTATGCCTGTCTGATGGATAGGCCCTTTTTAGTAGACCCGGACTGGGGTTCTTTTATTTTTAAATAAAGTTGTTCTCTCTCTCTCTTCCTGTACAACATGTGCTTTGTTTAACCACCTAACGTCTATTGTACCATACGTTACTCCGACTGTGACGCCTGAGGTCACTATATTTACTACGACAGAGTTAATGTAAAGAGAACCGTGCAGTCTAATACATTTAAGCACTTATTTAGGCGTCGCTATTTTATGCTTATAGCTTAATTACTTTGCCAGTGATGTCGCAACTGTTATTGTATTTTGTTTATCTGACACATGTACGCTTTGAATGACCAAGATATAGAGGATAAGTAATTGCTGAAGTCTCTAAGTGAAACTGTCTTCTGGCTTTACAGGGCTGAATAATTCAATTGTTGGGGTCTAACATCCCGAAACCACCGTATGATTATGAGAGACGCCGTACTGGAGGGCTCCGGAAATTTTGACCATATTGTGTTATTTAACCTGCATCTTAGTCAAGAGTTCGACGGAATGCCGTCTGGTCAGGTAAAGGCATTGTTGAAAAAACAGGTCACTGACCAATGTCAAATAAAAACAAAGACGTTTCGGGATCCGTACGGGTCCCTTGTTCACAATGGGATGACGGCTGAGCAACAGGTTCTTATGTAACGTTGAGCGCATGACGCAAAGTCCGGGAGTACACGTGGTTTAGTGTGCCAGATGATCTATTGATTGTGTTACTTGTCGTTTGAATGATTAGTGATTCGAGGTTCAGTCTGGTTGTAAAATTCTTCTCCGTGGCCATGATGCGTGCGTTGTCCCAGCTTATCTCGTGGCCCGTCTTCTCGGCATGCTCTGCGAGTGCATTTGTCAATGTGTGGCCCTTGGCGACGTCATTCTTGTGTTGCATCAGACGTCTGCAGTAATTTCCACTCGTGCCAATGTACACCGATTCGCAATCGGCGCATGGTATCTTGTAAACAACACCAGGAAAGTGTTGCCGAGGGAGAGGATCCTTCACATTTAGCAACTCAGCCTTAAGCTTGCTTGCTGGAACATGCGCGATCTGTACACCACGTTTTCTGAATAGACGGGCTAGGGCTTCGCTTATATTTCGAATATAAGGAATCGATGCACGCTTTTTCGTAGACGAGGTGTTATGCATGGCTTGACTAGTTGACTGCAGTTTATTCATGACGGATTTAGTTGTTTTCCTAATAAAAACCTTGGGGTATCCATTCCTGATCAGGTCATCTTCAATGGTCCGGAGCTCCTCCTGCAGGCTTCCTTCATCGGAACAAGTGCGAATCGCTCGTTGTACTAAAGACCGAATCACTGAGCGTTTGTGGGCTACCGGGTGGACTGACTCATAGTCGAGGTATCTACCGGAGTGCGTTGGCTTTCGGTACACAGCGAAGGCGAGGCCTGTGGGAGTACGTTTTACAACTGCATCCAAGAACGGGAGGCAACCATCTTTTTCTTCTTCCACAGTAAACTTGATAGAGGTCTCGATGCCATTTAGGCAGTCAAGGAAAGCTTGGACGTCTGTCTTCTTTATCACGCAGAAGCAGTCGTCGACGTATCTCAGAAAAACCTTGGGTCTCGGCTGAAATGTTTCCAATGCTTTCTGCTCAATTGCTTCCATTGTGATATTCGCAGTTGTGACCGAAATCGACGCTCCCATTGCGGTACCGAAAACTTGCCTGTAGAATTCACCCTTGTACGAGAAGTAAGTGTTGGATAGGCAAAACCGTAACAAGGTGCACAGCTCGGTGACGTCGAACGGTGTGCGATCGGCCAATGTCGTGTCCTTGTGAAGCAATTGTCTGGAAGTGTCTACAGCAAGGTCGACGGGAACACTTGTGAAGAGGGAGCAGACATCAAATGAAACCAGTACTTCGTCGACATCCACAGTGATACTCTTCATTTTGCTTATGAAGTCATTGGTGTTCCGGAGGTTAGTTTCAGCCTTGCCTGCAAGGGGAGCCAGGATGCCGTGAAGATACTTTGAGAGGCTGTACAGGGGTGACCTAGTGAAATCTACTATGGGTCTGAGAGGCGTTCCGCTTTTGTGAATCTTCGGTAGACCGTATATCGCTGGAGCAGAACCATTGGTGCACAGCAGCTGGAAGTATAACCTTTTTGCTGATGCAGGAAGCGTCTGAAAAATACTAGAGAGCGTCTTTTGCAGGCCAGTTTGGACTTTCGAGGTAGGATCCTTGTTAATCTTGGCGTACGTTGTACAGTCCCCCACTATCTCCGTCATCTTCGACTCATACGTCGACCGGTCAAGCACAACCGTCACGTTGCCTTTGTCCGCAGGAAGTACGGCAATCTTCTTGTTTTTGTGCAATGCCTTAATCGCTTTTTCCTCGTCTTCCGAGAGGACTTGCTGGCAGCCAGACTTGCGAATCCTCGATAGTATACCTACTGCTCTCGTACGGACTTCGTCTCGTTCACTTTCTCCAAGTAGACCAATAGCGTTTTCGACAGCACACACGACCTTGCGAGTGTCCGGCTGCTTTGCTTGGTTGAAGTTGAGACCACGGCTCAAAACTTTGCATTCCGCAGGAGTTAGCTCGTATGACGACAAGTTCCTGACCTCGAACATGGGTCCTCTGGTTTTCCTGCCTTTTTCTAGCAAAGCACTCAGTTTGCGCTCTTGTGACTTTTCCTGCTTTTCTGTTCGTCGTCGCGATGCTTGGTTCGCAACGAGATGTATTTCAGGGAGTAACTCAGGCATGATGAATTCCAGCTGGCGTGTTGTGAAGAAAATGTCAGTCTCAAGGCGCTTCACAGTCTGCTTGCAGTCTTCTATCCGTGCTTGAAGAAGCTGCCGTTCAGCTTTCGAAATGACTTGATGACCGAATGCGAAAAAACCTGCATCTAAATTTAAGCACACGCGGGCCTCAAGCATTTTCGCCTTCATCAAAAATCTGGTCGTCGCGGCCGGGATTCGATCCCGCGACCTGCGGGACAAGGTTCAAGCAATTTCTTTAGAATAAATAACAGAAAATGTGTCCAACAGACGGATAGACTAGGGAAACTGTATACTACTATATTGTTTTCTTGAACCGTAGAGTGATAATTATGGCGTAAAATGAAAGGAATTGAACAAAGAAAAAAAGAGTTCTTTCGGGCCAGTGGATGCCAAACCCAAAACTTTGGAATTACGTAATCTACCAAGAAAGTTAAATAATAATAATAATAATAATAATAATAATAATAATAATAATAATAATAATAATAATGTTTATTTTTCATCAATATATCGATGAGAGACAGTATGACAAGGGCCCACAGCTACCTCTGTACACACCAGCAGTGGGAACAGCCCACAGTGCCAAGTGACGCCACATGTAACAAAGCAAACAAAGCGAAATAAGAACACTGATAACAACACATCTTTTGCAGGAAACGATAAAAATCTTGACATGTGTATTTCGTGCAATTGGCTCTGCGTTAAATGGAGCGAATCTATGCCAGCTCACGTATTTATTAATACGAACAATGTGGGATAGTTTAGCTTTGGAGTAGTTTGTTTACGGGTTGCCTTGTAGATTGAGGGTAATTTCATGTTGGATTCATCTTGTTTTTTCTAACACAAAAACGGGCCCTCGAAAAATATTCCCCTTCGTCGGAATGGATCAGATATTCGCGCTCTATAGAGCTGCGAATTTCCAAAGGCCGATCGAGGAGCGGGGAACAACAGCGGCAGCCAAAGCGCTTGTTCCTTGCACGGGCGAGGGCTCCATCTGACGGAGGTCACCCAAGATCGACCTGCAAGACTCGGCGAGTGTGCCTTATTCATCACTTCAAGAGGAGGCGCCTCAATCGCGACCCGTGCATCGAGACCCCAGCGAGAAGGGGAGAGGCGAAACAGTCTATAGTGCTTTTCTCGGGTGTTCATACGACTTAAGGAGCCGTATTGGCCCTATTGACACTCTCCGTTAACTCTTATCCTTCGCTCTTCCCAATCTAGCGTCCTGTAAACTTCCTGTGAACACGCGGTGAATAGGTTTGGAGAGATCGTGTGTCTCCCTTCCTCAGACCCTTGTTTATTGGGATTCTGTCGCTTTCCTTATGGAGAACTATGGTGGCTGTGGATCCACTATAGATTTCTTCCAGTATGTTTTTTAATACTGGAAGATCATATCTTTTACCCGAAAAGTCCCATAAGCGAATATCTGCAGAATTGTTCCTTGATGTCAAAGGCGCTTACGATAACGTTTTATATGATGCCATTCTCGACAATCTTGGGGCTGTTGGCCTCGGTAGCCGAGCTTTTTAGCAAATTTGCAAGTTATCTGGCTGTAAGGCCGTTCTTCCTGTCTACAGATAATGGCCCAACTACACGATGATATACTTCCGGGGCGTCTTTTAAGGCAGAGTCCTCAGCTCGGCGATATTCAACCTCGCACTTGTTGGCCTAGCAGAATGCTTGCAATCTTCTATCAGGATTTCAATATACGCAGACGACACCTGCGTCTAGACTTCGACAGTCACACGTCCTCAGATACGTGCACGGCTTCAATTGATGTGTGGGGTTTAACGTACCAAAACCACTGTATGATATGCGAGACGCCGTAGTGGAATGCTCCGGAAATGTCGACCACCTGGTGTTTTTTAACGTGCACCCAAATCTGAGCACATGGGCCTGCGGCATTTCCGCTTCCGTCGAAAATGCAGCTGCCGCAGCCGGAATTCAATCCCGCGACCTGCGTGTAAGCAGCCGACTACGTTAGCCACTTTACCACCGCGGCAGGGCATGTGCGCGGCTTCAAAGAGCAGCAACTTTGACTGCGAGCTATTCGTGCATACAAGGCCTGAGCATATCGCCAGAAAAATGGGTACAAGTGTATTTCGATCTACGAGTGGCCCATTTGCCATCTCAGTTCCGCTCCATCTCAATTCCACTCCATCTCAATGCCATCTCAATCAACGGGTGGCCCATTTAGTACGCCAGAACTCACGGGCTTCTGGCGTAATCGTTGACATGGACCTCTGCTGGAGCACACATGCGGCCTACGTGAAGCAGCGCTTGGCAGCAATTTCTCAGCTGTTCAAGTTTTTGGCAGGAAAGGCGGGAGGGGGGATGTCAGTGACGCTATGCTGGAACTCCACAGAGTGCCGTTTCTGGATTTTCTGAGATATAGCCTATGTGGGGTAAAGAATACTTGCAAAACAAATCTTAGGATTTTGCGGGCAGCACAAGCAATCACAACTCGCCTTTATTTGCCCAGAGGTAACAAGGGTAGTAAGTAATTGCATGGTAATATTGCCTCATATTTTGACCCTGCATGTTTTTGCTTTATTATAGTATGGATGGCCGAATAGTGAATTTGGGGTCTGGGGTAAATAGTAACTTGGTCGAATAATTTTGAATTGAATAGTTTCATTATGATGTATCACATATTATAAAAAAAGAGCATTTTGGTCGTTACTGAGCTAAGTTGCACAATATTTCTAAGAATTGGAACTACGCGTTTGAGAATGTCATTTTTGTGGATTTACGTGTAGTAGTAGAAGCTTGAATAGTGGAAAATTTTCAATATGATTAGGGTTTGAGTTGTAAGTAGTAAAATATGTCAAGTTTCAAAATTCACTATTCTTTGCGCATGTAATCTCATATAACATGCTTTTAATTTTAAAAACTACTTCATTGAAGAGCAAGTAATCTACGAACATTTTATTTCAAGTGTGGCTTCGTGGTAGTGTGTATTTCTCCTGGGTAGGTGGTTTCTAGGTGGTTTCATGGCATAGCAGCCCTTGCTGAAGTGAAACCATCGTTTGGGGGAGGTTACATGCAGTCAGTATATGCATGTATGTTAATTTTGAAAACTCTACAGTTTCAAGTTATTTCGTCTGCGTTCCAGTTTTGCTGGCGAAATTGATTAGATTTATTCACACGGGAAAAATTATCAGCGGCTGCTTTTTAGAAATCCTAAAGTGGCAATGGGCTCTTCACAAAAGTGTTTTAATTCTCTAATTTGACCTGACTTCCTGTTTCTACTAATTAAAAATTTTAATTCCTTCATTTACCATAGTAATTGATGTAGCTACTAATGTTAAGATGTCGGCCACCACAGAAAACATAATTACAAATGCTGTGGGTAAATATCGCGCTTTACTGAGTTTTTAAGAATATTTGCTTATTTCTTGAAACACGATGTATATTACATATATCCGCGTGCATGCGTATATTGAGCAATGGCGTAGTGGTTAGAGCATCCGCCTCGCATGCAAAAGGTCCGTAGTTCAATTGCCGGTGCCGCGCAGTTCCCAACCGGATAAAAAAAAAAAATCCGCGTGGTGATGGAACTGCATTAAGAGGCCTGGGGTGCGGCCTCACCGGTAACCAACGCCGGGAACGCACTCCCTCACCAGAGAAGGATTGGCCACCCTGGTGCAGTATCTGGCCGCTACTTCCCACATGCATACGTGAAATAACTCACGGCCCTCAGTCCCCAGCAGCTGCAAAGCAACTGACCACGGCGGCGGTCAGATCTGCAACGCAGCAGAGGGTGCTAAGAATCTCTGGATCCGGACAGGCCGCCATTGGAACCTGAACTTGGCAACCTTTAACGCTAGAACCTTATCTAGTGAGGGAAGTCTAGTATTCGAGGAGCTATAGGGTGTTAAATGGGATATAATAGGGCTCAGTGAGGTTAGGAGGACAGATGAGGCCTATACGGTGCTACAAAATGGGCACGTCCTTTGCTATTGGGGCTTGGCTGACAAAACAGAACAGGGAGTGGGGCTCCTAATTCACAGAAACATAGCTGGCAACATAGAGGAACACTATAGCATTAACAAAAGGGTGGTAGGTATCGTAATTAAACTGAATAAAAGATACAAGATGAAGGTGGTACAGGCTTACGCACCTACATCTATAGCCATGATGACGCTTCAGTTGAAAGCTTCTATGAAGACGTGGAATCGGCAATGAGTAAAGTAAAAACACAGTATACTATACTGATGGGAGACTTTAATGCAAAGGTAGGGAAGAAGCAGGCTGGAGACCAGGCAGTAGGAGATGGCATCGGCACAAGAAACGCCAGAGGAGAGCTACTAGTAGAATTCGCAGAACGCAATAATTTGTGGATTTTGAATACCTTCTACCGCAAACGAGAAAACCGCAAGTGGACATGGAGGAGCCCTAATGGAGAAAATAAGAACGAAATAGACTTTATAATGAGTGCACACCCAGGCATCGTGCAGGATGTGGCAGTGGTTGGCAAGGTACGATGCAGTGACCATAAATTGGTACAGTCTCGAATTCGCCTAGATCTGAAGAAGGAACGACAGAAACTGATACGCAAGAAGCCAATCAATGAGCTAGCACTGAGAGGGAAAGTGCAGGAATTCAGAGTCTCGCTTCAGAACAGGTAGTCGGCTCTTAGTGAGGAAACAAACCTTAGCGTAGATAGAATGAATGATAATCTGACGAGTATCATTACAGTGTGCAGTGGAAGTTGTAGGCAGGGTAGTTAGACAGGACACTGGCAAGCTTTCCCAGGAAACGAAGAATCTCATTAAGAAGCGTCAAATTATGAAAGTCTCAAGTACAACAGACAAAATAGAACTGGCAGAGATTTCAAAGTTGATTAATAGGCGTAAGGTATGCGATGTAAGAAGGTATAACATGGAAAGAATTGAACACGCTCTGAAAAATGGAGGAATCGTCAAAGTAGTGAAGAGGAAACTTGGGATAGGCAAAAATCAGGTGTATGCACTAAGGGACAAAGAAGCAAAATAACTACCAATATGGATAGGATAGTTAAAATAGCGAAGGAGTTTTACGGAGATCTGTACAGTAGCCGGGACAACCAGGACCTAATACTATAAGAACTAGCAGTAATCCAGATGACACCCCACCAGTAATGATAGAAGAAGTCAGAAAAGCTTTGGAGAGCATGCAAAGAGGCAAAGCTGCTGGTGAGGATCAGGTAACATCAGACCTGCTGAAAGATGGAGGAGAGATTGTGTTAGAAAAACTAGCCACCCTGTTTACGAGGTGTCTCCTGACGGGAAGAGTACCAGAGTCTTGGAAAAACGCTAACATCATCTTAATACACAAGAAAGGAGATGACAAGAACTTGAAGAACTAGAGGCCGATCAGCTTGCTCTCTGTAGTATACAAGCTATTTACAAAGGTAATTGCAAACAGGGTAAAGAAAACATTAGAATTAAATCAACCAAAGGAACAAGCAGGATTTCGAACAGGCTACTCAACAATCGACCACATTCATACTATCAATCAGGTAATATAGAAATGCTCAGAATATAACCAACCACTATGCATAGCCTTCATAGATTACGAGAAAGCATTTGAGTCAGTAGAAATATCAGCCGTCATGCAGACACTGCGGAATCAGGGCGTCGATGAAGAATATGTAAACATCCTGGAAGAAATCTACAGGGGATCAACTGCTACCATAGTGCTTCATAAAAAAAGCAACATAATACCAATCAAGAAGGGTGTAAGGCAGGGGGACACAATTTCCCCAATGCTATTTACTGCGTGCTTACCGGAGGTTTTCAAAAGCCTATGATTGGAACAGTAAGGGATAAGAGTTAATGGAGAGTACCTTAGTAACCTGCGCTTTGCCGATGATAATGCATTGCTGAGTAACTCAGGGGACGAATTGCAACTCATGATTACGGAGTTAGACCAGGAGAGCAGAAAGGTTGGTCTTAAAATTAATCTGCAGAAAACGAAAGTAATGTACAACAGCCTGGGAAAAGAGCAGTGCTTCGAGAGAGGTAATAGTGCACTTCAAGTTGTAGAAGACTGTCTACTTAGGGCAGGTAATAACCGCGGAGACGAACCACGAGATTCAAGTAACTAGAAGAATAAGAATGGGGTGGAGCACATTTGGCAAGCACTCTCAAATTATGACAGGTAGATTGCCACTATCCCTCAAGAGAAAGGTATATAACAGCTGTATTTTGCCGGTACTTAGCTACGGAACAGAAACCTGGAGACTTACAAAGAGGGTTCAGCTTAAATTGAGAACGACGCAGCGAGCAATGGAAAGAAAAATGGTACGTGTAACCTTAAGACACAAGAAGAGAGCAGATTAGATTAGGGAACAAACGGGGGTTAAGGATATCATAGCTGAAATCAAGAAGAATAAATGGACATGGACCGGGCATGTAGCGCGTAGACAGGATAACCGCTGATCATTAAGGGTAACTAACTGGATTCCCAGAGAAGGCAAGCGGGTTAGGGGGAGACAGAAGGTTAGGTGGGCAGGTGAGATTAAGAAGTTTGCGGGTATAAATTGGCAGCAGCAAGCACAGGACCGGGTTAACTGGCGGAACATGGGAGAGGCCTTTGTCCTGCAGTGGACGTAGTCAGGCTCATGATGATGGTGATGAACAAGGGCAACCATTGCGATTTCTCATGATCATCTCCGATGCAGACTCACATAACGGTCCAAGTCCTGAGAACGCCAATCAGACATTTGGCACGTGCTTCATGTCGTCACCTTTCCACACTGACTTCAGGCATTCTTTATAAGTGTGAAGTATGAAAAACAAATCCTCAGCCCGCACCATAAACATATAGCAGGCAATTGCCTTCAGGCAGACGCCAAGCGTCGTTCGCTAAACTTTTGTGAAGTACAACGACAAACTTCCCTCGGGCTTCACCTTAGGGTCTGAACCATCGATGCCATCGGGGTGCCTTATTTGACCCACAGTGGATCTCAGTGTGCCAGGAATTCATAAAAAATATGAGATGTCGACCATCGCCTGTGCCGAAGAAACTCCCTCTGCTTCTTTTACACGATAGGTACGCAGACAGTGTACATATATATAATGATAGTTCCGTCAACTTGCTGTCTTCGTGCGGTGCAGTAGTTGTTCCAGCAAGAGCTACGATCATCAGCTTTAGGAGTGACCACCCCATGACGTCGACAGCTGCGAAATTAGCTGCTGTGCGCGCTGCCCTTCATTTTGTCAATCGGGAACCACCTCAACAGTAATCAATCTTCACCGACTCCAAGGCAGCCTATAATCTGTCAGCACTGCATCACGGGCCATACAAACAGCTCTTATTTGAATTCCCCATCTTATCCACACATGAAAAAGGGTACCACGGGACGTTTCAGTGGCTTCCAAGTCACTGTGGCGTCATAGAAAACGCACTCGCCGATAGTGCCGCTAGGGCTGCTCTTGACAGCACACATAAGGATGCTATACCACTTTCGAGGTGTGACACGGCCAGCAGCCTTCGAGGGCTGCTGGCCGTGTCAGACCTCTAAACCACGCTATCCCCTGGACCCTGTCTTGGTGTATTCCATAACGCGTCGGTTCCCCGTTACGCGATAGCCGTCAACAGGTGAATGAAGAGCTCTTCTCCTTTTGTAGAGATAACAATTATATGGACACACTCGGGGAATTTTTTGCCGTTACTGTCACCGTCATGTGCCGTATATGTATATTTATATATAAATAAATAAATATATATAAATGTCCTGCAGTGGACGTAGTCAGGCTGATGATGATTATGATGATGATATAAATAAAAGCCACAAATGAAAATAAATAAGAAAATACCCCATCATATCCACGCATAGAATGATATGTGGGGCAAAGCTTCTGTCCATTCGTCCATCCATCCATCCGTGCATCTGTCTGTCCATCCGTCCGGCGACTTGCACGTGCCGCTGCGGCCCTCCGCGCCGCTTCGTCCTAGCTCTACAACGATCCGACACGTACGGCGATGGACCAGGCCCTCCCCTTTTTGTTCATGTCCCACAAACAAACCGACATGTATAGCGACAATCCAGGAGACTGAGAGACACCCTTTCCCGGCGCACTCCGGCTCAGCCCGCACTGCAGCCAATCAGAGAGTAGCGCTACAGTGCCATCTAGAATATTCTCACTCAACTGCAGTTTGTATGTACTTCTATGAGACAGCACGATGAGACAACGCCATCTATACTGTTGGGGAAATACTGCCGGATACGCCTGACGCCGGACACGGTTAGACTAAGAGGAGCTTTGCTCCTAAAGACTTCTACAATCTGCCACAGGGATTCAATCCTGTGAACCCCTCTCTCCGCAACCTGCTACGTTAGACAGCTCTGTCACGTGACACATGTCTTTGGCCCATTAACGGGGAGCATTAGGTATGCACCATTTACCGCGGTCGGCATGTAAGTCTCGAAGATGCTTCCGTGAGTTCACTACCACCCGAGAGAGGTGCGAAGGGTGCATTTTAATGCAGCGTTCCTACATTTTGTGTCAACCACTCTTGAGACACACACTAAAATGTGGCAATTTTTGAACCCATTCTTGATGGGGAAAGCTGGTGAAGCAATGCTTGGAACGCCACAACGCCACTGGATGTGTTTCACAGTGGATACTTGCAGCACACTGATCAAACACAAATCGCAATTCTGGCAGTTGTTAGTCCCCGTTCGTCTTCTGTATTGTTGTGCGTTACTTTGAAACGTCCTTAACTGTGTTTGAGCAGCATGGTACAAGTGTCGAGCTGCAACAGTATGCTTTCTTCGCGCTCATCCAGCGTTTATTATTATTGTGTGTCGTTTGCACTTGAAGGGTGCGCTGCACGTGTCGAATTCCTTGCCGTCAATTGTGTGGCATTGTAATTTGTTGCTAACGCATTCATTGTTCTGCCCTTGCGGCGAAACTGAATTCTTACACTTTCCAATGAGCCAGCACCACTTCAAGAAAGCTTTCTATGGCGTCCGCTGCAAGATTGTGACAGGTTAGTGCTCCTTCACAATGCAAAATGATACAAGTTACAGGAAGTGTCAGTTCTTTTCGCGTGATTGCTCAAAATATATGAGAGAAAGGGAGCACGAGAAAAATTTGACATCATAAAAAAAAAAATAGAGCAGAATCAATGGTCCTGCGGGCGAGCGCCATCAGTTTGACATCCCCCTCGTCAAAAGAGGTTTTCTTGTTTCCTTTTTATTTGGCTGCCTGTACCAAAGCTCTCGAGAGCTCTTTTAACCGTCCCGGCTCCTTTTAATTATTCCTGAATATTCTTGCCTTCTCCATCATCATCTTTGAAGACATCGTCGTTTATTGTAGTGCAGAGTGTAACGCCTGAACTATACGCGGTGGATCTTATAAACGTTGCCGCTGCGTTTATGCCTTGATTGAAACTTTCTCAGCCTTGAGTTTCTTTCAGGAATTTCTGCCCAATTATGACAGAGGCTTTTTCTAGCGGACTCCACGTGCCTTGCCGTGAGCCCACGTGTGAACAAAAATAAATAAAAAATAAATAAATAAATAAATAAATAAATAATTATAAATAAATAAAATATAAATAAATAAAATATAAATAAATAAAATATAAATAAATAACTAAATCTTTGAGAGGTTTGGAACACTTCAACAACTTCCACTTTGCTTGCTTTGACGAAAGGAAAGATGTTAAAGAATAATTTTGTGCTAGAACTCTTTCTGTTTTACAGCGATGGTTGTTGTGAGATCACAAAACGGGTCACGCACGGCCGCCGCAGGTGTCCGTAATCATTTTCGCACGAAATAAGGAAAAAAAAACTCAGTAAATTAAAAAACAGCAAGAACATAGCGGGGTTCCAACCCAAGACCTCTGTGGACCAACCAACTATTCTACGACTAAGCCACGCCACTGCTCGAAGCTCGTTTGCAAAATTCGCCTTTCGCAGGCTTGATGTCTGAAAAGAAATCGCATTATTATGAGTAATAAAGCGTTAAACCCACCAAAGGATCAACATGGCGTCACAAAGTGTGAATTTCGTAACGAGTGGGTCTTCCAATGCTTCAACGCTATACAAAAGCAGGTTCTTGATCAACTATTTACTGTGGAACATATCCGCTTCAGGTATACTACCTTATCATCATCAGTCTCTGCATTAAGAAGTGCACAATATTCTATGCAAGTGTATAACGGACACCAAGTTTCTCCGAAGAATGTCGAAGGATAGCATAGTAAACGCCGACCTACTACTCAGAAATTGTGATCATTTATGGTATAGTGCGTACCCAGCAAGTGTGCCTGTAGCAGTTTCCCAAACAGTGTTTAGAAAACGCTTCGAAAGGCTGTTCTTCCAGCTCTCGATGTGACTGAGCTGAACGCTCCGCACAGGCCTGGCGGTTTTTGATTTCCCGTCACCGCTGTTTTTTCGGCATTGATTTTGAGCACCAGACATCGTAGTCTGCGGGATGATTTGAAGGCATGGATGCGCTAATTGGCTTGGCCGTTTTAGGAGCTAACTTCATATGCTCGGGACATATTCCTTGACGCGTACGCTAGAGGCGCAGCTGTGCATTGTACCCGCTACACGCCCTTAGTAACTTTGATAAAGTAGGAGAGCATCCACTATGCAATATTCCGGGTGTGTTCCAATACTCACCGTAGACGGCTAAATAGACAGCTAAATGGACGGCGGCCAGCTTAAGTCCAATTCCAATTCTCACGTAGCCGGCAAAAGTAGACAGCTCCGAGAAGACCACATCGTAGACAAATACGAATCAGGCTACTTTTCTGTCTAAACAAGATGGCGGCTCAGCAAATAACTCAGATAGATTAAATCTCGCTGGAATGGTCGTCTGCACACAAGCAGACGCTTCTCCAGACGCTCAATGTGAGTAACGTTTAATTTTTTTTTTAGATTTCAACACGAGTTCCAGCTATGGGGATTTGTCCAAAATATTGGACATGAAATACCCCATCACTACAAAGATCTCAGCATGTTTTCTTCCTCAAAAACCACTTGTCCAATATTTTGGACATCTACTGGCGCCCTCCATGAAGTTTTGTCAAAATTGCGCCAGGAGATCGCGAAACAAAGAAGAAAACATGGTGGCGTTCAACAGGGCAATCTTCTAGAAGTTAAACGGCGAAAGTTAAGGTCCACTTTTCTGTTTGTTTTTTATTATTTGTTACATTTTGAATAATAGCTTGCAGTTATTCCGGAATTTGTCACACTTTTCTTCAGTAACCTTGCTTTGTGTTGCTTCAGGCCCACTACTTAACGCTTTAATTAAGTTTCAGCGTCCAATTAGTTGGACATCACGTCATACCAAAAGCGCAGGCATAACGGAAATAATAAGCTTCACTTTTTATCTTCGTCACCTACACACCCAGTTGTGAAAGTTTCAGGAAATTCCGTGGACCAAAATCCAACCCGGAAGTCAGGAGGATAATCCAGAAAACACAACTAATATGTTTGTTCATTTCAGATTTCTCTTCTCGACACGAGGTGGACCCTCGTCGCGTAAAAGCTGTCTAAACATGTTCCAATTCTCGGACAGCATGGGCTCGGTGCGGTCTTCTAAGCAGTCTGCGTAGACTGTCTACGGGCTGTCTAAGAATTGGAACGCAGCCATATGTCATTTGTCATTCTGCTGATAAGCGAGGTACACACCACACATCTGTAAGGCATTGTGGGCACATTATGGTGCGAAGAAGGCTCGGCGACGGGTGGACCCCGAAGTGAGAGCCGGCGAAGCAGAGGCGGCTTGCAAACGGCGGCCGTGAAATAAGTTTAGGCACCGTGAAAGAAGCGAAAAAAAAAAAAAAAAAAAACGCCAGGCCTGCTCGGAAGGCGCCGCACAGTCACAGCGAAAGCTAGAAGAGCGGCCTTTCAGAGCCTCTTCTAAACACTCATTGGCTAAATGCTGCAAGCACAATTGCTTGATACCCATTACGGCATTAATAATAAAAAAATTTTGAGTAGTAGGCCGACATTCACTATGCTACTTTTTGTCATTCTTCTGAGAAGCGTGGTATCCGCAAAAACTTGCAGGGAATTTTGTGTCAAGTGTTCTTGCAGTGGCTGACCACGATGAGAAATTCTGCCTGAAGAGGGAGCGCACCACAGTTATTAGCTGAACAAAAACAAGCTTTTGTAATGGGTTCGAGCGTCGAACGACCCACTGGTAACGCTATTTGCACTGTGCGACAACTGGTTGTTCTTTCATTGTTTTAAAAGTCTTTATAAGTCGTATTAACGCGATTACTTTCCTGAGATCAAGCTTGCCTAAGGCAAGTTTGCCAACAAGTTCGAAGCACCGGCGTTGCTCAGTGGTAGAATAATGGGCTGGCACCCCACGGCCCGGGTTTGAGCCCCGCTGTGTCATTGGTACAAATTTTTTTTTAGATTTCCTGCGATGTGGCTACGGACACCGGCGGCGGCGGCGGCGGCGGACAACTATGACGCTACGCGAGACCCGAGTTGTGATCTCATAACAGCTTTCGCTGTAAAATGGTGTCAGTATGGGAGGTATACGCGTAATAAATACACCAAAAAATCAATGCGAGAAGCGCTGCATGCCAAACCGACAGTTTGACATAGGTCGGACCACCAATTTTACATTTCTGTTTCGCAACGCTCTTGCAGTGCGTTAGCGCGAACCCTTCATTAGAGGCATGCGACTACAAGGGCTCGATTTCAATGACCTTATTATATACCGCTGCTCACATTCATGCGTGACGTGCTGTGAACATTTAATATTAGGCACGATATTTTTTAAGTGGTGCTGTTGCCCTTCGCCTGCCTTTTGAATCTTCAACAGACAAATTCTAGAGACGCATGCCTAAACAAGCGCACGAATGAAAAATACCATAGTAAATTTATTCACCCTGATGGCATCGCGGTAATCAAACTGTGCACTTCGCTTCTCGAGATCCTAATGGTCTTTGAGGCAAAAACACCTGATCACACGCCTCGGTAGTCTCGTGCTCATGATGCTGCACGGCTGAGCCGAAGGTCGCGAGATCTCATCACGGTTTCGGTGGCCGCATTTATATAGGCGAAACTCTGGAGGTCCGTGTACTTAGAGTTAAGTACCCGTAAAAGTATCACAAGTGTTATAAATTTCTGCAATCCTCGACAACGATGTCCTTCATAATCCTATTATGGTTTGGGTCTTATAACAATAACAACTATTATATTATTAAACAAACCTTGCCACATTCGTTTGCAACAAATGCCGTTCGCAACTCTGTAGAACTGCGAAACGAGTGTCATAATGCTGCTTCTAAGAGGTAAAATATAAAAAAAACGTGGCTGATACTCCTACGTAAAAATCGGTATAATGCCACAATGACACCGGTACCCGCGAACACCATTTAACTCCCTCGTCTTTATAACAAGCGTTCGGCACAAGGAAGTCAGCGTCGCTGCCAGCATAACTACATTTAGCGGATGTGTTTTCCTTTGAAATATTTGTAATGCTTTGTTCGCTTCATACCTACTTAATAGTGTGTTTTTGTGCAAACTGCATGACGAAGATTCACAAAAAAAAGCAACTAGAGATGAAATTAAGATACTACGGCAAAAATCAAACAGCCCCGGCGGAGCCCCTCGCGGCAATTATTACAACATTCAACATTGTCATTGTCGTGTGACACTGCCACAACTCTATCCCCGTCGAACTTTTAAGGGGAAATTTACGATGACAGAATTTCGATTTGTGGGATTTAACGTCCCAAAACCACCATATGATTATTAGAGACGCCGCAGTGGAGGGCTCCGGAAATTTCGACCACCTGGGGTTCTTTGACGTGCACCCAAATCTGAGTACACGGGCCTACAACATTTCCGCCTCCATCGGAAATGCAGCCGCCACAGCCGGGATTTGATCCCACGACCGGCGGGTCAGCAAGCGAGTACCTTAGCCTCTAGACCTCCGCGGTGGGGCCAATATGCAATCTAGAATGAAGCGCCCCCTTTTTTCTCTCTTTTGTAGCGTTAGCTACACTGGCCTCGCTGAGCCAATTTCGCGTGGCACTGGTCTGCGCATGCGCAATGATTTAAGGCTATGACGGGAGTATTATTTAAGAGTTTAAATTTAAGGCTATGACGGGAGTATTATTTAAGAGTTTAAAAGGGAGTATTATTTAAGAGTTTATTTAAGAGTTTAAACAGAATTTAAAAGTTTGGTGGGGGCCGTGTGACGGGAGTATTACACGTAAATGAAACGTGTCTTTACAGGGGTATAGTTGATCGTTCATTGTGCATTGTTTCAGTAACAGCAACAAATTACAGTCAGGTTAGCAACGACAAGCAGCTCGAAAGTTGCAGCGCACACCTCAAGCAGAAAGCACGTACGAAATTACCATACACCGGATGAGCGCGGACTAGCAACTGTCACAGTTATGCACTTAAAGCATGCTGTTCAAGCAGTTGACGCACGAAACACACGAAAGATAGCGCACAAAATACACAAGACAAGCGTGAACGACTGTTACAATTTCTTCCTGCTTTGTATGTCAGCAGTACGCTCCTTTCGCAAACGCGGCCGTGGCAGCGTGCGAAGTGATCTTCATCCTCCCCCGAATATTACGAGTCTGGTAGGCACGCGTGCAGGAAAAACCACGCTTCGTGGAGCGGGTGCTTCGTGGAGACGATGACCTTTATAGCACACATAACGCGAGCCCGTCATGCCATCTCGCCACTGATAACAAAAACGTGCTAAAGTTCCGAAGCTCTGAGGACTGCCAAACGGTGTTGAGGTGCATATAAATGGCTTGCCGTTCGCATACCAGATTGACAGAACAAGGTTAACCGCTGTACTTGTGAATGACCTCTTCCCTGAACCCGTCTATTGGCTGGCACATTCGCTTTTGCCTGGCCACGATGTATTGTTTCGTGTACGTAGAATGTGGATATCTCGTTGAGCGAAAACATTTTCTTTAACTTGCACACTTCCACTCTGCCACTGAAAACGTGGTTGAATGAAAATTAATATAAGTGCACTGGGCAGTAAATTGTATGCAACAAATGCGAGACGATAGAGCATTGTTTCATTCGTTGTCGCGACGTATTTTATTATGGGCACATTTAAAAAAAATCAATCAGAAAATAACTTCCAATCACAACTCATGGCATTAGGGTCCTCCCTTTCAAAAATAGCCTGACCGATAATACTCCATAAGACCGGTTTATGTTTTTGGGACTTTATTCACTATGAAGAAGTCACATGATTGATAGACACGCCGAACTACCACGGTCGACGAGATCAGTCTTGCGAGAAGCAGCTTCTCAAGGGCGAAGTGTTGTTGAGACTTTTGACACCGTTCCGCTGTGGCTTCCTCTTCTGGACGCTTGTGTGTGTTTGCGTGGCTTTTAATGAAGTATGTTGTGCATAGTTCACAATTACTGGTGATAATTTCATGCAGAGTCGAGCGGTTGCTGGTTCAATTCCTCGCGACAGATTCCTGCGTTGTGGTTCTTTTTTTTTTTTTTGCATTCACCTAGTATACATTTTTCAACGTCAGCGAATTCGTGGTGAAACCCGGCATGAAACACTTTTGTGGTAAAAAATAAATAAGAATAATCAGACCGATGACGCCTCAACGCCCGCATTTATACCTTTACCGTGTTCGTTAATGAGCTGTGGATTAGCACGCTGGCATTAGCCGCGAGCGACTGCACTTTAAACCAAACGTCTGCATATATACGTGTGGGGATAAAATCCTGCGAGACCTCTCGCTAAGCGCATTTGCCGGCCTAAACACGCTCCGAATCCCGTTCGACCATGCAGACCTCGGGACGACGGCATTTCCGAAATGAGCCAAATCGTGCAGGGAGAAGAGGGGGAGGGGGGGCGATGTTTGCGGGGCAGGAAGCGATTGGGCGCCCGATCGGATCATGACGCAAGCCGCCAGCGCTTGTCGACAGCGGGACTGGCAAGTGTCGGTCCCCGCGCGCAATGAATATCGCAAGAAGACGAGGCCGGGGCTTTCGGCGGGGGCTAAATTATTAAGCAGGTCTAGTCAGTGAAGGTGTTCCCGCTGCGTTGGAGGCCGCAGCTTGCGTAAAAGAACTACTCGCAAAAGAAAACGCATCAGAACCGAAGAGCACGCCACCCCGCACGTGTGAATGCTTGATTGGGCGCCAAACCATATTGCGGCCAGTCGGTCGACGAGGCCTCCATTGCCATCGGCGACGTCGTTAATCCTGAACACGTCATTAGTTCTGGCTGACAACAAACGGGTTCAGTAAGTTTATCGATTTTCCTTCCTTCTCTTTAGTGTCCCTTCTTTTGCACCACCACCCTTTTCTCCTGCCCGTATACAGTCGCGTTTTAATTGTTCAAAAGTGAAACTTGTTTTTAATGAAGCAAGGAGGCACGGAGGGCATACATTTTTCACTCTTACTCTTTCGGGCAATTGAATATAAAACACGTACCGTATGGATGGAAACGGACCGAGAGAAGTCGGGCGTGTTCGGAAGGAAACTTTGATAAAGTATGTAACGACCAGGCAATTAAGAGAGAGAGAAAAAAAAACACTCTCATTGTACCCAAAATTTATGGAACAAACCTTCAAAGACGATGTGAATGTACAAAAACGAGATTGATAATACGGGCGAAATGAGGGATACTTTAATTATGGGGTGCCAAGTTGAGTCAGTGAGTTGAGAACTGACGTTGTCACTGCAGAGAGGTGCTAGTCAACAAAAATGCTCTTGGTTCTGCTTCCGTCGGTCACAATGTCTGAGTGCGCTAAATAAACGTTAAATACGTCGATGTGTGTTTGGTACTCTAATTTTGAAATGTTTAGTAATTTGACATCAAATATGATGGCAAGTCAGCGCAGCCTTGAACTTTGAAGTAAGTTTGCTTAGTGAAAGAGTACTTTTTTTACCCTCACCAGTACGGCCTACGGCATAAGCTAAATAAAGCGCGAAGGTTCTTCAATAGCAGTTTATTCTGTTTATCGCTCGAGGAATCGCCTGCCGGCCCACTCTAAAATGAAGATCGAAGCAGATGTCTGGCTTTTGTCTAATGACGCCGATCAAACTAAGTCCTCTCTGTTGACCTACCTGAACGAAGATTTGGCCATTGCGTCAACGCAATCTATTCTCTATACCAGAGAAGCGCCCCCCCCCCCCATACACCCCCCCCCCCTTCTCTACATAGAGAACAAGAACACTTCAACGGTCAGCATACGCTCACTGCGAAACTACCCTTTATAGATTTGCAAACGAGTACGAGCTCGAGCTGTTGGTTTTAACGAACGACCGCGAGAACCTACGGACGCGGGGCAATCCAAGTTTTTTTTTGTGCCGCATTCAGTTCCACAACAAGGGGTCTATGATTTTCTGACAGTTCGAAATTAAGTTGTGGCGTTCCCGTTGCACGCAAGTTTACAACGAACAAGTAGCTACAAAAAAGTCAAAATCTGCCGTAATAATGGAGTTACACGCGTTTGATAATCGAAATGAGGCTCTTTCTCGTCTACGCTCTTTCCTTTGCAGCGCTCCGTTCGTTGGATTCGTTCCTGGCCGGGTGTGTCTCTCGTCGCCCTGCGAGCAGAAACTCCGCTGCTGATGTTCGCACGACGAGATTCTCCTGCTGACGTCACCACTAACGCCGAGGATACCGATTGGCCCGGAGAGATGCACGAAACTGTTTATTTCAAGTGTGCACCGTTTACAGGGGCCGTACTGTCGCAAGTCGTCGTCTTCGCTTGGCGTATCTCTTGATGCGTAGCATAATGAGCACACTCTCACGCCTAGAGTATTCTTGTTAGTCTAGCGGCTTCATGATAAATATTCAACATCATCAGAAAACAAAATAGGCTTCTTCGTTTAACACAGGCAAAACCACGAATAACAACAAAAAGAGGAAGCAAGTTTGAAATATAAAGAGAGAGAAAAGAATAAGAACGCGAAGGAAAATAGAAAAAAAGGAAGAAAAAAGAAGAAGTAGATAAAGAGAGAAATAGACATAAATGGAAATAGGGAAAAAAGGGCTGGACAAAACGAAGAAAACAGAAAAAAGAAAAAAATGGTTCCTAATCTGCATGTTACACCGCGAATTTCGTCGAAAGACGATAGTCTTGCTTCTGGAGAGAGTGAACAAAACGTTTATTTGATGTTCTGCGCAAGAAAATCGGTGAATGGTATTCTGGAGGCGCTGCGCTAGAGTGCCTCGAGCGTGTAGCGGAGGTGAACAAGCGCATCTATCACGAGCGCCATCTGGCAGTTATCTTCGAAAACGAAGGCGTGCAGCCCGCGGAGAACGATGCGCGCCAGTCTCGGAGGTGATAAGGTGTAGAACGCAAAGCGAGGGGCAGGTGCCACCCCCGTGACGTCGTAGCAAAGCGTTGGAAACGCCTTTTTGAGCAACGCGTTGCACTGTCAGCGCAGCGCGATTAAACGCTACATTCCTTAGAGTTACTTGTGTGTGCCTCTTCTAGGGTAAAGACAGACATACAAAACATCGAAGCGTTGTTGTGGCGCCTCAGATAAGCGCAATATTTGTTTTTGACAATCGCAGAGCCATGAACGCTAAACCTTGAGCAATATTGGTGGGCGCTGCGGATGGGGCCAGCCGTTTAGAGTATCGTCTGGTGCCTTTAAGGGTACCAATATTGGCAGCCAAACAGACAAATAGACCAGACAGACAGACAGACAGACAGACAGATAGACAGACAGACAAACAGATAGACAGACAGACAGACAGACAGACCAAAATTTTTCCGTCGAAGGTCCCCAAGAAAGACGACCGTCTTTAATAAAATCGAAGAGAAACAAAGAAAACTGCCCAGCTCCACACTCCCGTCAGGTTTGACACCCCTAGGGCAAAGCTGGCTTAACGCTTTTTTCTTATTTTGCGACGACCGCCACCTCCTCCGCAGAAAATAAATTTCTGCAACGAATTCTGAACTATATGCGCATGTTTCTTTGAAAGGTTACAAAATCGTATCACAGGTGGTTTGAAGCCTTTTAAAGCAATGCCGAACCTTACAAGTCCCAGATGTGGTAAACTTTCTATATTCTATTGGATTTCTGACAAACAGCGCGTGAACATTAGCGTTTGATGTATAGGTTAACAGAGAGGGGAACACATTATTTCAATACCAGAGGCACACATTTTTCTCGAAGCATTGTTGGTATGACGTAGAAGCTTCTGTACTTTAGCATCCGCCTTGGTAGATCAGTGACTGAGGTGCTCGGCTGCTGAACTGAAGGCCGATTTTAGATGGAACCGAAATGATATATAGAGGCACGTGTAGTGTGCAATGTAAATGCACGTTAAAGAACACCAAATGGTCAAAATTTTTTGAGCTCTCCGCTGCGGCATCTTTTATAATAATACCTTAATTTTGCGTTGAAAAACCCCACATATTATATTATTACTCTTTACTTTAGCAGGTATTGAAAACTTGCTGGGCCTAGAGGTGTTTGCCTTAAAAAAAAAACTTCGGCTTTTGTGATTATATTGTCACTTTTCAGGGCTCCGCAGAATTGCTGTCGCCCACATTCAGAGTATTCCAAGCTGCGTTGATTTGATTGAAGATATCATGTAAAAATAATTGTGATAAATTTTCACGTATGTCATAAGTCTTTGGCAGCAACGATGTGATCTGGTAGACAAAGCAAAGCCGTGAGCAGCGATTCAATCAACTACAGAGCCCTAATCTGCAATCCCGTGTCGCCGTCGCCCATCCTCTATCGTTTGGCTAATCTATTATGCAGAAAGTAGTTTTACTAAAGGACGCATGCAGCACACGACGTTTGACTATGCTTCGCTAGTGCTGTTGATGGAATAGATCATTACTATACCTTCGTATACATATAGTAGAAGAAAATGTGAGCAAAGCACAAAACACTACAATAATTCTGTTCATGCATTGCTGCTCTGGAATCATCGTCTCGCGAAAATTATCAATCACCATTCTTTCTTTTTTAAGTAGTTTAGCATATCTCTCTAGTTTCAAATTTCGCCACAAACAAAAAGGTAGACTAAAAATTTCTAAACTTGGATGAAAAAATAATAAAGGCTTTGGCGTCTCTCTGCACTGCTTTTTTTAGGGTGGACACATGACAAGACAAAATATGGCATGTGCCGGTAACATATGGCGTTAGCCGGCACGTCGTCTGCCTATTACTACAGCTCGCATCTCTTATTAGCTGTCAGTTTGTGTGCGATGAAAAAGAGGAAAGGAATCTCGAAATAATTAATGAATTCTTGTGCGGGAGCTAGAGCTGCGTCTGAAACGATTAATGGCGCCGTCTTTTTTGGAAGTCGCAGCCTCTTCCGTTTGCATAAGCCGCATTTCAAGCGAAAGGAAAGGGGAAACGAAGCGAACCGTAGTCGAGATTGAATGATAGTTATAGCGCGAGAACAAAACGACGACGCATAGACAAGAAGGACACAAAGGACGTGTCTGGATGTCGTCGTTCTGTACTCGTGCTATAACTATCGTCATGTCATACCAACTAGCCCAAGCTGCCACACTTCGAGATTGAAGCAGAGAAAATAACCAATCGAAGACAGGCTAAGCCTCCTCCTTATACGTTTCCCGGGTAGGTATATACAGCTGTAAGCGGACTTAATGTAACAAACTATATTCGGCCAGCCGTTTCTCTCGGCCGTAGCAGAAAGTAATGTCCTATGGTTAGACATAGTTTAGCTGGGAACAGTTCCACCGAAAAAGACCAGCTCAGTTCAGTTATGTACAGTCGTGCTAAATGAGATGCGACATGCTGGCCGCCGTTGACAAACGTTAAATTGGTTCAAACAGCACTAGCAATAGAGAGTTTAATTCACCTTTTTCATGTAAGCGCCGCTTTGCTGTGTTGATGCCATTTTAGTACAAACAGCGAGTTGCAACTCGCATTGAGCGCGACTTTACTGTGTTGATCATTGTAGAAACGAGAATACGAGCAATACACGGCTACCTATTAAATTCGAAGCGTTTCTTTGCGTACTGCAATCACTTTTGGCATCCGTCTTTCCTTCCTTCCATACATCCGTCAGCCTACATCTGGGTAAGATGATTTGATGAATGCGACTCGCTGGTCATGACATGAATAATGTCACAATCCCATCGTTTACGTCGTCAAACAGTTTCCACCAAACAGTGGCGCATACCCGCGGGTGCGTATGTGCCACTTGTGTGCGGGTATGTGCCACAGGTGATCGAAACTTCATATCTACCCAGGAAAGGACGGAACACACATTAATACGTGCGCATAATGACATCAGCTGTGTTGACCTCACGAATGTTAAGAAGAAATGTCAGGGTCCCTGCCGGAATCGAACCCTAGTATTCTGCGTGGCAACAAAGTATTCTACCTCAGAGACATGCCAGGTCTCGCAACTGCTTTTTATATAGACCGGAATGTTCATGAAGTGTCAATTGGGCATGCAGTGATGGCTATCAAATTTTATAAACATTATATATGTACTCCTACGATACAGCCACCACGACAAGTTAAAATATACTGTAGTTAGGCATAATGCACTGAAGGTGATTGACAGTTCATATCAGCGAAGGAATGGCGTGAAAATATTTTGGTAGTTTTGATTAGAGAACGTCGAGAAAAGTTAGTGCATCTCCACGAAGTGAATCACGACGACTGGGCGAAGATGTAAGTCCTAAGGTCCACGGTGTCTACGTTGATCAAAGTGGACGAATTGGCCAGTTGGTGATACATGATCCAAGTGTACTACGCGGTAGAAAGCACGGGTGGGAAAAAGACAAGGACAAGCGCTACGTTGAGGTCACCGACTAGCGAAACGGACGGACAGATGAACGGATGGACGTATGGATGGATGGACGAACAGGTGGACTTATGCAAGGAAGGACAGGAGGTAGGGCGCACGGATGCAGGGAAGGTGGGACAGACGGATGGACGGAGAGATGCGTGGATGTTCGTGAAATGTTAATTGTGATTGCAGTGATAGCTATCCAATATTATAAACAGTACTCTTATTATAGGACTGTCAGGCCGGCTTAACGACACTTGTAGTGAAGCGCCATCCACTGAAGCACATCTAGCAGTGTCCAGGGCCACCATCCTCACTGGCACTAGGGCTACATATCAGCTTACCACATGTGCTGTGTCTAATGCTCATGTTGCCGTTAGCATCGGTACGCAACAGTAAGCATGCGAGTGTTTAAGATGTGTCTGTGCGTACAACATTTGTAAATCTCTTAGAGTCGTATCAAAGAGTTTCGGTGAATAAAAAAATTGCAACACAGTCACCTTCTTTCTGCACGCTTCGCATTATATCAGTCCCAAAGTACGGGAGATCTGCCAATTTTTCCCGATGAAATATGAGATGGGGATCGCATATTTCTATATTTGTCCACAAATGCATAGGTAGCAGCATAACGGTACTTTTTCTTTAGTAGTTAGAGGTGCCCCGAGTCCATCTCCTATTGGATGGACGTTTCCTTCAACAACGAATGTGAAGTTATGTAAGCACACGTTAACAAAACGGCTGCCGAGAGTCCGGTGGTCTTAACGTTCTTGTACTCCAAGCGTACATTTCTTCCTCATTGGGGTTGAGAACAGTATGTCCTGGAACTATTTTATGTAGCCAGTAGCCATCAAGCTGAGGATTTTATTGCGTCATAGTGGATCGAGGATGTCGTACGAAGTGGCGCCATTTATCCATCCATACCCACCTTTATCAAAATGCAGTAGCTACTGTCCCTACGCAATTTGAATAAATTACATTTATCAACAAATGCACGTAGATAGTAACGTTCAGCCGTGAGGTACAAGGCATGCATAGTTAATCATTCTTTTGATGCGTGCAAGCTGCATGCAATTATATTAAGT
Organism: Rhipicephalus microplus; assembly: GCF_043290135.1. NCBI lineage: Eukaryota > Metazoa > Arthropoda > Arachnida > Ixodida > Ixodidae > Rhipicephalus > Rhipicephalus microplus. The sequence goes on along the minus strand of NC_134701.1, from coordinate 265,657,747 downwards.
TTCTGCCAATCACTTTATACTGTTATACGAATGCAAAAGCTTCCAGTTTAGCGTTAGAGTATTGAAGCCAGATAGTCTTGTAGGAAGAAAAAATAAGGCGCCAGCTTGACAACACAAATTAAATGAAAAAAAGGAGAAAAGACGTAGTGACGTAGTGACCAAACACGTGGTCACTACGTCAGAGCGGGCCCCGAGCGTGCCGCTACGGTAGCGGCTACGCCTTCAAAGCAACGGCAGCACAGCCTATTTGAAATTCTCGGACACTATGTTCTCTCTAGCAAGTTTCATGTTAGGCCGATATGACACGATAGCAATAGCAAAGGAAATCAATCAATCAAGTGGTTTTATTTTCACCCTTATTTAGATCAGGTGACAAAGAGTGAACTGGGGTAAAAGTGAGTTCGGTTTGACAGAGCTTCACTACCCCACGCAGATAGTGTTGAAGTTCGTGCGAGTACAATGACACCGTAATACACAGCATTTTAACAGTATGGGAATGAAAGCGTGGGAATAAAAAAATATATGGCGACTGTAAAATACTGGGAAAAAGTTTTTTTGACAAATGTTAATAAGCCGCTACAAGAACAAGCCGAAAATGCGAGTTTACTTTAGTGGTAACACATTATTATTTTGTTTGCCAAGCGGCAACTTCAAGAAGATAACTTCAAAGAAATGACTTCACCGAGATAAATCTTGGGGTTTAACGTCCTAACATCACTATTTCATTATGAAAGACGCTGAATTGAAGGTCTCTTGAAAATTCGACCACTTGGAACTTCTCAACAAGTACCATCTAAGCGCACCGGCTTCTAGCTTTTCGCCTGCTTGAAAATGAGGCCACCATGGCCGTGATCCAACTCCACGACATGTGAGTTCAAAAAAAGTTCGCTAGTCAGGGCTTGTCGCTTGTGACGCAATGCTGTATTATTTCTTATTTCATCTAAGCAGACATCCCTTACGTCACCAGTTATCTGGTTAACATTGTTCGAAATATATTGTTGTCACTATGCCTCTAAGGCAGCAGCTCTAAGTGTTAGTGTTTGGATGTCAAGGTACAAAAAGTATCATTTTAAAGAAGCGACCATGCATGCTGTGCGTTTACTTCATCCACTTCAAAATCGAGGCGGCGCGTGAGTTAACGACTTGGTCTATAGAACCAAGTGATAACGAGGTATACTTCGTTCACTTTGTGTTTCTGGCGTTCGCATGAGTAGATAACATAAAAATTAGTCGAAGAATGTAAAAATGTGAGTGGCGCGTCTACTTCGTCCTCTTCGTCATTGTACTGTTTGCGTGAGCCCGAACGAAGTAATGGCGTAAAAAAAAATTGCCCGCAGCTTCCCTCGGGGGAACACTGAGGAGGATGCGGACCATATAATTGGTTAACGGGGTGTTAAAGTGCGACTTACTTGGGTCGATGGCTAAATTGGTTAACGTGGTTGTGAAATGGGGTGTTAAATTGCGACTTACTTGGGTCGATGGCTAAATTGGTTAACGTGGTTGTAGGAGGGGGTGTTAAATGAGTGAACACGTACACACGTATGCGAAAGGGCGGCGCTGGTCGAAGGGACGTCGATCATTGTGTTTGTGGATTCGTTGGAATTCATTTCACCGCGACCTTGGACGTCGACGCGCCGTACAAACCAACCGACGAGCGGCAACTGAGCGAGCGAGCGCCGACCTTGAGTATATATACAGCACGACGGTGCATGCACTGTCAGCTGTTGAATGTTCTCGAAGCGCGACGCCACATGCGCGTCCACTGGAGAATCAGGAGAATTGTAGATGTCGAACGCGGTGTGTAGAGGAGGAAGGGTGCGCAGATGGTGGAGGAGTGAAGCGCGCGCGGTGTGTAGAGGAGGAAGGGATGCACAGATGGTGGAAGAGTGGGCGACGGCGCGACGGCGCATGCGCGCGCGTCAGCTGTCGAATGTTCGAGAAGCGGTGTGGACGGCGCGGACGACGCGGACGGCGCACTACAAGGCGCGAGTATAAGATGCTCCACATCTAAAAGGCGAGACGTGCGCTACACATAAGTAGTGCGTAGGAAGGGGGGCTAAGGAAAGGAAAAAGAAAAAAAAAACGCTTATCCAGCCCTAGTTGGGAGCACAGCTCAGCACCTGAGTCCTGCGGCATACGCAGGAGTCACGGTCGCTTCTTGTCGGGCAGGTACGGATTCGGCAGAAGGTTCTCGCACTGTTGTCGAGTTTCAAAAACCTCTTTGCACGGTGCTCGATTGATTTGTGGGGTTTAACGTGCCAAAACCACCATATGACTATGAGGGACGCCGTAGTGGAGGGCTTCAGAAATTTTGACCACCAGGGGCTCTTTAACGTGTACTCAAATCTGAGCACACGGGCCTACAAAACTTCCGCCTCCATCGGAAATGCAACCGCCGCAGCCGGGATTCAATCCCGTGACCGGCGGGTCAACAGCCGAGTACCTTAGCCACTAGACCACCGTGGCGGGGCTCTTTGCACAGTGCTTGCAAGTCTCCACGCCAGCTATAAGATTAATCCCACACCGCTATGAGTCCAACTAGCCAACCAGAACTTTGTCACCACATTCTTAGAAAGTTCTAAACGTCCCACGTATTAACGGCGAAGCAGTTGCAGCTGGTGGGCTGTTGAAAAAAAAAGGGAAATTAAAGAAAAAGAGAGTGACAGAAATCACTTCACAGGTGGGTACCTGCCACAGGTATTGCATCAGACAAGCCCCTATTTCGTGTAAGGCATGTGCGAGCCTTAAACGAAAACTTCACTCGGTGAAGTGAAGCGCGAGAACCACAAGAAAGGGAGGGAAGAAGAAAGAACTAAAAGGAATGAGAACTACAAAATAGAGAGAGAATGAAAAAGACAACGAGAGAGTGCTACATAAAAGGTAAGAGAAGGAGTAAGAAATAGAGGGAAAGAAAGAATAAAAACATAAAAAAGACGGAAAGACAGAAAAAACTGACATGAAACAGAGAAAGAAAAAAACAGAGAGAAACACAGCAAAAAGAATATACAGAGAAATACAAAGAACAAACAAAGAAAAAGAACTCAGCAGAGAGAAAGAAGGAAGGCTGCCCATCTACGCTCATTCTTCAGGCTTGTTACCACTATTGCGAAGCTGCCATGTTTTTTTTTGCGTTTTCTTATTTATTTTGGTTGTTCTATGTTTCCGTAAAACATGCATTACAGAATACAGACTCATTTATACGCATGTGTTGGCATGGTATCGTGATAGATATTGTCTGATCTTGCTTAATGGGACAGAGAATAAGAATAGACGAAAAGCAGGAAGGATAACCAGTGCTAAGCTCGGTAGGCTACCTTGTACAGAAGAAGGGGGCCGGGGGAATGAAAGGTACACAGAAGCAAAAAAAAAAAAAAGAGACTGTTAAATGTCGATGTAACAGCTCCAAGTTTGACCTCAGTGCGGTATTCATGAGAAAATGCAACAAACCTTTCTTTGCCTCTTGGAACTGTGATGGCCAGCCCCATGGTCGCATTAGCTTCTAGACAACGAAAGCACTGTCGTACAGTTGATTGAGAACAATGCATAGGTGAAGCCTTTCGTTTGGGTAGGTCGGCTAGTACTACAAAAAGTGCTCGACAGTTCCATCGACGGAACAGTTCTTGTACTCAGTGTTGTCGGTAAGCTCAATCTTAATGGAGCAGGCGTTGGTGAACGCTACACGCGGAAGCAGAAAGGACAGCAATTTGTTTCATCCCGTAAAAGGCCAGGTAGTAACCGCAGTCATAGATGAACCGAGAGATACAATTCATCCAAATACAATCCATACAAACTGTGATGTTTGCCTTATCTGCAGTGCCGTTTCTGGGCCACCTTACTTTACGATCGAGCCACGTGAACCCTGAATAATGGTATATAAACCAAGCTCTGGCAGCGTCATCGGTGAGGTCGTTGCCGGAGTAACCGCAATGGCTTGGTATCCACTGAAACACGATTTGTTTCCTTTTTCAGTGGAATAGTGCAGCATTTCTCGTACAAGTTCGTACGATCCGCGACAAAGTGACGACGAAATTGGCGTATACGTATACCCGGATGGCTCTACCACACCGACCAGCTCCATTGGCGCCGCCATCATTCCATCACGACACGTCAACCTCACTTAGAAACTCTGTCCCGCGAACACATCGACTACTTCGGAGCTAGTAATCCTGCGAGATGCTATTGGTTATATTGCTACGTAGCGAACAAGTCAAGGGTCAGATATTCTGCCTATACAGAAGACGATGAAGAGGACTGGCCTGTCTGGCGTGCGTGCAGTTCTCCATCTTGGTCGATGCATTGCACATCAGTGTAAATGTACCCTGTAAACAGTGACGTGTCGTGTTATTTTACATGACAATGTCAAGCAACAGTCGATGGACAGTATTATGCGAACTAAAAGTGGCCCTACAATTCATGATAATAAGTGCGGCTGTTGGAGCGCGAGTAGTACGCGCGCAGTAAAATTTTGCAGTGCGCGCCTTTTATTGATCGCCTCACCTCCAAAATGACCGGCCCGACGCGTTTGTTCGCAGCATCGATAGATGGCAACACCGCGTCAGCGTTTATGAAGACCGCTTATTTCGATTACGGCTAGGAACCACGGAGTTAATACAACTCCGTAACTCCGTGAACTATATATACTAGCAGCTTCATCTTCTTGCAAGTTTAGTTTAAACCTTGTCATATCTGTTTGCTTTCTTCATATCAGTGTTCAAGTTGAATGCTTCAAAAAGTGACCAGATATGTTCGTGCCCTTGTTAATTAAAGCAGGCGGTGTTGCGAGTCATTCCAACGCAGAATGCAGAAGCTTGTGTAAAGAATGCTCCGAGCGTCGCTAAAGTTTTAACGAGCCAAAAACCAATAAAGGGTCATGGGACACGGCGTAGTGGGAGGCTCTGGATTATCTTCGACCACCTGGGGTTCCTTAACACGCACAAGTACTTTCCTTTCTTTTCATACTTCGCCCCCATTGAAATGCGGTAACCGCGGCCAGGAATTGAACCCGCACCCTTGAGCTTAACTGCGCGAGCCCATACATGCTAAGCTACCGCGGCAGTGCAGGGTGTCCTAGCAATGGTGGATGCAGGAGGGGTAATCGCATAGATCTGGTGGTCTCGCTGACGCCGTTTAACATACTAGACTTTCTTAGCACCAGTTGTGGATAATGCGATCATCAGAAGAAATCATTTAGGGATGCTAAACTTATCGCCTGTCGGAGCAATGGCTTACGACTATATTACCAGAATGCCTACGCAAAAGAAAATTTCGGAAACTATACCGTAGGACCAGCCACTGGTGTTCTGCGCTCTGAATAGCACTGTATGTACGTTTGGTTTATTTCTAGTGTTCTTTCTCATCGTTTAGCTACGAAGATGTCCACAAGAAAGTTAGGAACATAAGTCGGCAAGAAAGTGGGAGCTCATTCACTCGCTTGACATGTACTGATAGGGTGAGCCATAATCTTTGATGAAGCAGCGCGCAGAAGAAAAAAAATGTCGCACACAAACAAAATCAGCTTTCGCAGTTGCGTCCATTATGTGCGCGTGTTTTTTTGTATCCAATTGTGTGTGCTGCTTCTTCAAAAACCATCATTCATTCACTAAATATATCTTCTTCTAAGACAAGGGCGTTGACGGATTTTTTTTCTCAGTAAGTTTATTCATGAGCCACGTGAAAATGATTGGTTTGAATCGTTCTTTTTTGCGCACCTCATAAGGTCTTCATGCTCTAAAGCATAACTGTGCAACAAAAACTTTATATTTTAGAATTGGCGTCCAGAATGCAGCCATTCTGAAGATCAGTAGCGATATGTCTTTTGAAACTTTCCCTTCAATCCCCTTCAGAATGTAAGCTCACTATGTAAATACGTGCTTTCAAATGGCACTGTTAAAAGCTGACATTTTCTTCAAATTCACATTCCGCCTACTCCCCTACAAGGTGCTCACTCACGTCAGGCGACTCAAACTCACGTCAGCCAATGGGCTGCCGTCACTGAATGATGTCACTCAAACGTCGGGGCAGTGAAGAAACTTTAAGGGGCGAAGAGAAGGAGGGGGGTGCTTTTTCACATATTGCTCACTTCTATAAGGTACTTGGAGTTAGGAAAAGCATCGATACTGATTTGCCGCACTGAAATCTTGAGACGTAGAGCCATTTTTCTACTGTTATGTTTCAACACATGGTGACCACATGGGTTAACCCTCGAAAAGGCTTGAGCCGAGTCATAAATGTGTAGCTCATAAATATACTAATTACGAATATATGGGGAGAAGGGCAATGAAATGTCCGATGAAGACAGTCATGTGATGGCCGCGGGCCGCTAGTGAAATGTTCGCGCCCCGCATGCGGCGGTGTGTTTGAGACCCCTCATTTCGTACACCTCTAGCACTTTGTCCAAGCGATTCTACACTCCGTGCCAAAAATACGTACCCCAAGCTTTGCAACTGTACCTCAGTAGCAAACTATGGTGTCAATATGACATCTAGAATGAAGCGCCCCCTTTTCTATCTCTTTTGTAGCGTTAGCTACACTGGCCTCGCTGAGCCAATTTCGCGTGGCACTGGTCTGCGCATGCGCAATGATACCCCGCCGCCGCCGCGCGCAGCTCGCCGCCGGTGTGCGCGCAATTCGATGCGCTGCGCAGACGATCAGTGGTGTCACTCACCGGAGCCGGCACTTCCTTCGCACTCGGCCGCGGCCGCGCGCGACTCGCCGCCGCCGGTGTGCGGTTTTCAGAGTAGTGCCGTCATAGCCTTGGTAGACATATGGACGCCGACGCGCGCGCCTTCCCTTGCAGTCGCCATCTGACACTGCGCTGGAGCCGCTTGATAGTGCCTCTGACTCGCGTTTGCCACTGTGGTATAGTCATGGAGAAGGAGAGTACAAATGCTGCTCAACGGTGCAGTAGAGCAGAGAAGCTTAACTCATCGGATCCCGAAGTAGTTGCCCGGAAAAATAAATATACATGTGCCACATAATACGTATACCGTGTGTGTGTGTCATTGGAACAGCTGTAAGCATGATATCTGGAAAGCTAAGAATAATCTGAACCTTTGCTAACGCTACGTATATCCTGGCATAGCTGAGCTAAGCCACTGCCATTTTTTTCTTCTTTTTGTCTCCGATTCGTTTTTTCTCTAATGCAGAAAAGCAGAACGATTTTGCGTCTGCTTGACCTCCATGTCTTCCTTCTTTTCTCTCTGCGACACCAGAGAAACACATACTGCGGCTTCAGGGATGTGTTCTGACTTGCAGCAGTCGCTTTAGAAACTAGTTTCTAAAATAAAAGTAAGAAAAAAAAAGAGAGAAAAACGCCGTGACATTTGCACGAAAACGGACGACTGGCGGTTTCGAACTTTCTCGAGGCTCCCGAGACAGCAAATCAAGTCCCGCAGAGCCCTTCGCTTAAGAGTGCGCCAACTTCGCTTCCGCCGAGACGGCCCCATCACTTTAATTAAGACTAATGACGAAAGGGGGAAATTACCAGTCTCGTCAAGTGAGCGTGAAAGCGACAAATGGTGGGCGCCGCTCTTTCGGAACGGCGTGCACCGTTGCCTTGGATGCGCCGAGCGAGCGTTCACGCTTGGCTCATAATGAAAGCAGAATACCCGGAGACCTCCGGCGTCCAAATGTTTACTCTTAGAGCGCGCCACGATTAGTGTTTCCCCGCGCGTTCCGCCGGTTTAGAGGCGTTTGAAAATGGCACATTCGGCAACATGGTGGCAAAGACTAAACTCAGCAAACTCGGCAATAACTTTCCATTTGGGTCACCGGGTTGTCGGAACCATACGAAAGAAAATGCTCAACGTGTATTCGAGATTCTTCCTGCCAGAAACTGTTCGTACAAATATTGGCAAACGTTACGTAACCTATTATGAAATGCTGCAAAAATTGACCTAGTCTTCCATTCTTCGCAAAATATTAAAGCAGAAACATGGAGACCCTATAGCGCTAAAATGTTCAAGTCTATAGCTCATCACAATTAGCGTTGCGCGGGGAATTCCGCTGAGTGAGAGGCCTTTGAATGGTGGCGAAGACCACTTGCAACATTGCAATATATTTCCGTTTTGGTGACCAGGTTGTTGAAGCTCTTGAGTAAATAAGTTCAACGCCTATTCGGGAATATTGCGATTCTAAATTTTTTTGGAAAACTGATGCGAAGTACTATGTTACCTATTACGAAATTATACAGAGAACTTACAAACAAAACCTTACAACACCGAAATAAACCACCATGGTCATCAAGAGGCCGTCAAAGAGCAAACAGATTTGACAAAGGCATTATCAATAAGCGGCCGACTTTTGGGTTACTTGGTTTTGGTTATAGTTATCTTACATGATCATGGCTAGCAGGAACAAGTGTAGATAATGTTGCGACTATGCTTGTGTGAACGCGAATGGTCAACGCACCAGAGCAGTCAGCAAAAGTTGACGAAAAGAAATGCTTTATGTACAAGTATTTACGTGGGTTGATGTCAACGAACAGGTGCCGCGGGGCTTTTGGGTGCATCGGATCAATTAAGAAAGTTGTGTCCGTTCCCTATTTCTCCTCCGTGCGGTTGCCATCGATCATCCGTGCAGCACTGGCAGGAATATAATGAAAAGCAAACCCACACCTCAAAATTCAATGTCCTGTTGATGAAGCGGTGCTTAGAGATTGAATATTGGCACTTATCATGATTCAATTCAGAGAAATGGTGGCTCGTTGAGTTAACCTTGGCGCACCGTTGTTGGATAAGACCCGAATGTTGAGAATATCAGCCCCCTGCCTCCGTTCCGGAATGTTCTTAGTCGCTGAGAAGCATAGAAACGACGACTGGGGTCGGCAGTCGGGGCCGGCAAGGCAATGTGACAACTGGCGCAGTTCGTGTCTCTCCACACGTCCGTGTCGCGTTCGGCACTATCATGTCGCATAGGCTGTACTTGAACATTATTGGATCTCATATTATATTATATTACATAGGATGTCATAGAATATCATGTTATCTGACATTGGCAGAATACTTTCTGTACTACTCATGCGCAATTTCACAGTATTTGCGCACGTGCCACTGTATCTTCGCCTTATTTTTGCATAGATGCAAAAACCTATACAACAATGTCTCCACGCCGCCACTGGGATTGTCGGCGCCATCGGCGGTTGTCACAGGTCCCGTTAATTCGGGAGGCGATCGCCGGGCTAATTGCAAGGGCCGAAGTATCGCCCCCCCAAACCGCACCACGAAAGCGTGGACAATTTAGAAGTGGTCCTATTTGGCGCGCCAGCGGACGCCGGCTTTGGTCCAAAGAACAAGTCAGAGCCGAGAGTTGATAAACAAAACAAAATTATATTCTCAGTCATGGCAGATCAGAACAATACACAAGTATGCACACTCGACAATAGTTGAATACAATATGTCACCAATCAACAATGTACTACACAGTACAATCAGCCACACTCGAAACAACGGACACAGACAACAATACGCACTACAATGCAGTCGCATGCATCGAACAACCAAGACACTTAAAGACTATAAAGAGTTAGAAAACTTATTCAGCCCAAAGTTCTTGGAACAAAAGTCTGAATGATACTCTTCCGAGAATCACTCACTCAAAGTCCAGCGTTGTTGTCGTTCCGCTGCCCCCGAAGTTTCTCTTCCAGGAAACCTCGCGTCTTCAATTCGCTGCTCTCCAGGCTCCAAACTTCTTCGTCGGAAACACGTCGGCTTCACACACGCCGCTGTTGCCACGCGTCATCGCTCGATAGCGGTAGACACACTCTTGCCTGTAGCTCGAGTCTTCACCCCTCAGGTGCAAATCCTCTTCTTCTCCTCCTTTGTCACGGAAGACAAAAGGCTTCGCCCACAAGGCGGAACACCCTACGCACTCTGGCGCATACTTTCTTGTTCTCCTGCTTTGTCACTAAGGACAAAACCTTCACCGACAGACGCGGCGGAATACCCCACGCACACTGGCGCTAACTTCCTTCTCCTGATCTCCCATCTCGGCTGCTCGATTAAATACCTTCCGCGCGAGATTCCAGAAAGTTCTCATCATTTCGTCGGCGCGATACGCAGCGAAGGCTGGGGAAAGGGTGAGACCGTACGAGGGCCGTCCGCGACCGATGATGCAACCCTGCATCACCACGCCCCTTTCCATCTAGAACGTTCTAGGGCTTGCTCGGCTGCCGATGCGAGGAGGTTCGACGGCGAACCTACGCTTCCGAGGGGAGAGGGACGCAAGCCCGGGGAGTCTTTGGATGCTTGTTTTCTTTTTTTTATCGTTGACCTCGAGGCATCTCTACGGGGCTTCGTCGCGAGAATTAGGCGGCGCGCCCTTTTTTGAGCGCTCGTTTTGTGACACTGCCCCCCATTTTAAGAATATTATCTCATAATATTCAAAACCACACAAACGAGTGCGAACCATCCCCACACTCTCAAAGACTGTAACATAGTCCGTCGCTCATGATATGTCACAACCACAATAGAACACTCAATGCAATTGTATATATTAATTCAATCTCACAACACATGAAATATAACCACAGGTACATGACTACAACACTTCATAACATATTCCAAACAATACAAATGTACAAAGTTCTGTCTTTACAACAATTGTACAATACTATACATCACATCACCGTAACAAACATTTTGACTCGCTCGACATACAGTTGATTTGATTGATATGTGGGGTTTAACGTCCCAAAACCACTATATGATTATGAGAGACGCCGTAGTGGAGGGCTCCGGAAATTTAGACCACCTGGGGTTCTTTAACGTGCACCCAAATCTGAGCACACGGGCCTACAACATTTCCGCCTCCATGCTCGACATACAGTTGTGACACAGGATAACAAGAACATTAACACAACATATGGCACTCAGCCCTGCCAAAAACATTCCGATTCTACCTCAGCACCTATCCTGCGTACCTTGAGCGGCGCTTGCGCCCTTTCTTGCGGTGCTCGCTCGACCTCTTCTTGTTTTTCCTCGTTCTTTTCCAGCGAGCCCTTTTCAAAGACGGTATCTGAGGCGGCGTCTCAGCCATCGTAGTCACTTCCGACATCGTTAACGGGTCATAATGTTCAAAGGGTCCTGTCTGTTTATTTACCAGCTTGTTCATGTCACGGCATTGGGCCTGGCTGGCCGACTCCATCATCTTTACATTGTCGGTCAGTTGAGGTCGAGCCGACGTAAGTCCAGCTGCCCAGCACGTAAACTCATTCAATACGATTGTCACAAAACGAGCGCTCAAAAACGGGCGCGCCCTCAAGATTCTCGCGACGAAACGCCGGAGTGACGCCGCGAGGTCAACGATAAAAAAAGAAAAGAAAACAAGCATCGAAAGACTCCCCGGGCACGCGTCCCTCTCCCCTCGGAAGCGTAGGTTCGCCGACGAACCTCCTCACCCCACATCGGCGGCCGAGCAAGCCCTCGAATTTTCTCGATGGAAAGGGGCGTGGTGATGCCGGGTTGCGTCATCCGTCGCGGACGGCCTTCGAACCGTCTCGCCCTTTCCCCCAGCCTTCGCTGCGCATCGCGCCGACGAAATGATGAGAACTTTCTGGAATCTCGCGCGGAAGGTATTTAATCGAGCAGCCGAGATGAGAGATCAGGAGAAGACGGAAGTTAGCGCCAGAGCGCGTAGGGTATTCCGCCGTGTAGTCGGCGAAGGTTTTGTCCGTAGTGACAAAGCAGGAGAAGAAGAGGATGTCCACCTGAGGGGTGACGACTCGAGCTACAGGCAAGAGTGTGTGTCTACCGCTATCGAGCGAAGACGCGTGGCAACAGATGCGTGTGTGAAGCCGACGTGTTTCCGGCGAAGAAGTTTGAAGCTTGAAGAGTGGCCAATTGAATACGCGAGGTTTCCTGGAAGAGAAACTTCGGGGGCAGCGGAACGTGGGGTTTCCTGGAAGAGAAACTTCAGGGGCAGCGGAACGACAACAACGCTGGACTTTGAGTGAGTGACTCTCGGAAGAGTATCATCCAGACTTTTGTTCCAAGAACTTTGGACTGAATAGGTTTTCTAACTCTTTAGTCTTTAAGTGTCTTGATTGTTCAATGCATGCGACTGCATTGTAGTGCGTATTGTTGTCTGTGTCCGTTGTTTCGAGTGTGGCTGATTGTACTTTGTAGTACGTTGTTTGATTGGTGACATATTGTATTCAACTATTGTGGAGTGTGTATACTTGTGTATTGTTTTTGATCTGCCATTATTGAGAATATAATTTTGTTTTGTTTATCAACTCTCGGTTCTGTCTTGTTCTTTGGGCCACAGCCGGCGTCCGCTGGCGTGCCAAAAGGACCACTTCTAAATTGTCCACGCTTTCGTGGTGCGGTTCGGGGGGCCGATACTGCGGCCCTTGGAATTAGCGCGGCGATCGCCTCCCGAATTAACGGGACCCGGGACAATTATTCTGGCGTCCGCGACAGGACCTTTTGGTGCACAGTGTGTCCAGAGTAGTGAGAAAGAGCCTCGAGTTGTTGATAGTGCTATCGAAACGATTTTGTGTGTTGCTCAGTGTTCTCGTTAACGAGTGCAAGAGAGTGTTCCGATAGACTGATTTAGGCAGATATTTTTTGCACGCGGCAAGACTTTATTTGGAAGACACAATGGATCTCGAAAAGTTAGTCGCTCTTGGTGAGAAGATGGGTCTTTCTGGCGCCGAACTACGGAAGTGGGTCACCCAGAAGGAAAAAGAAGAAAAAGAGAGGGCCAAAGAAGAAAAGGCAGCTGAGCTGGAAAAAGAAAGGTTGGCGGTCAAAAGAGCCAAAGCGGAAAAAGAAGCTGAGTTGGAGAGAGAGAGGTTGGCAGCTGAGAGGGCCAAGGAAGAAAAAGCAGCTGAGTTGGAGAGAGAAAGGCTGGCAGCAGAAAGGGCGAAAGAAGAAAGAGAGGCAAAGGAGCGACAGCTGAAAGAAGAAAGAGAGCAGCACTTGAAGTTGGAGCTGGAGAGAGAAAAGTTGGCAGCCGAAAGGGCGAGAGAAGAAAGAGAGCAGCAATTGAAGTTGGAGCTGGAGAGAGAAAGACTGGCAGCTGAAAGGGCGAAAGAAGAAAGAGAGGAAAGGGAACGGCAGCGACAGCACTAGATGGAACTCGAGCGGCTCCGTTTGCAACAGCGAAGTGAAACTCCGGTCCAAGCTAGAGTTGAAAGCAGCGAACGGGAGGACCACGGCTTCCGCTTGAACCCAAGCAAGCTGCTCGTAGCGTTTGATGAAAGGAAGGACGACCTTGACGCGTAGCTTCACAAATTTGAGACGATTGCAAGGAGCCAGAATTGGCCGGAACATCAATGGGCAACTGCTTTGAGTACTTGCTTGAGTGGTGAAGCGCTCAGTGTGTACGGTAGGCTGACGCTGACCGATGCAGCCAACTATGCAAAGGTGAAAACTGCTTTGCTGAAGCGATTTAGATTTACTGTGGAAGGATTCCGGGACAGATTTCGGACAGGAAAGCCAGCGGATGGTGAGAGGGCTACGCAGTATGCCGCCCGACTTTGCCATTATTTCGACAGATGGATTGAACTTTCAGGGACAGCGCAGGAGTACGATGAGCTTAGAGAGCTCCTAATTAGAGAACAATTTCTTACTAGTTGCCACCGAAGCCTGTCGCTGTACTTGAAAGAGAGGAGAGCTAAGTCACTTGAAGACATGCTTGAATTGGCTGATCAATTCTTGGAAGCGCAAGGTGGCACTAATTTGGCCAAGGTCAGGAAGGAGTGTCCTGAAGATTCGAAGAAATCGGCTCCCGAAGAAAAGAAGCGTGCACCGGAGAGCATTCCGCGATGTTTTCTGTGTAACCGAGTGGGTCATCGCGCGAACAACTGTCGTACTAACTTTACGAGTCCCACGGTCGTAAAATGTTTCAAGTGTGGTCAGACTGGGCACAAAGCAGACGCTTGTCGTAACGGAGTGAGTCAAACTCACCAGGTATCCTGTGTGCTAGCAGCACCGAAATCCGATGGTGATGCCGTCACCAACGGATTCGTGGAGTTGAAAAATGGGGAGAAACTTTCTATTGTGGGTGCTGTAATGACAAAACAGCCGACCGGTGTTACGAAGGGAATGCCAACGCTGCCTGGAAAAGTTGCGGGCAAAAAGGTTACGGTGTTAAGGGATACCGGTAGCTCCACTGTTATCGCGCGGAGAAATTTGGTACGGGAAAGTGAGTTAACAGGCAAAACGAAACCGGTTTGCCTAATTGACTGTACGGTACGGATGCTTCCCGAAGCAGAAATTGAGGTTGAAACCCCGTACTTCAGCGGGAAAGTTACAGCTCTATGCATGACGATCCCCCTGTACGACCTCGTCATCGGAAACATCGGCGGAGTGCGAGGGCCGAATGATCCAGAACATTTGGGAAAAGACCCTAAGATAGAGCCCTCGCCAACCCAGCGACCGCGAGATACAGTGGAGGAGCATCCCGTGACGGATCTCACTCGAGCCCAAGGTGAAGCCATTGTGCAAGCGACAGTGAATGAGAAGATGATCGTGTTGAATGAGTTCACGTGCTGGGCAGCTGGACTTACGTCGGCACGACCTCAACCGACCGGCAGTGCAAAGGTGACGGAGTCGGCCAGCCAGGCCAAATGTCGGGACATGAACAAGCGGGTGAATAACCGGACAGGATCGGTTGAGCGTCATCACCCGTTAACAATGTCGGAAGTGACAACGATGGCTGAGACGCTGCCTCAGATACCGTCGTTGGAAAGGGCTCGCCGAAAAAGAACGTGGAAACACAAGAAGAGATCGAGCGAGCACCGCAAGAAAGGGCGCAAGCGCCGTTCGAAATGCACAGGATAAGTGTTGAGAACGAATCGAAATGTGCTTGACAGTGCTATATGTTAAGTTAATGTGGTTGTGGTCCTATGTCACAACTGTATGTCGAGTGAATCAAAATTTTTGTTACGGTGATGTGATGTATAGTATGGTACAATTGTTGTAATGAGAGAACTTTGTACATTTGTATTGTCTGGAATATGTGATGGAGTGTTGTACTCGTGCACCTGTGGTTATATTTCATGTGTTGTGAGATTGAATTACAATGTACAATTGTATTGAGTGATCTATTGTGAATGTGACGTTTCATGAGCGACGGACTATGTTACAGTCTTTGAGAGTGTGGGGACTGTTCACGCTCGTTTGTGTGGTTTTGAATATTATGAGATAATGTTCTTAAAGTGGGGGGCAGTGTCACAAAACGAGTGCTCAAAAACGGGCGCGCCACCAAAATTCTCGCGACGAAATACCGGAGTGACGCCGCGAGGTCAACGATAAAAAAAAGAAAAGAAAACAAGCATCCAAAGACTCCCCGGGTACGCGTCCCTCTCCCCTCGGAAGCGTAGGTTCGCCGACGAACCTCCTCACCCCACATCGGCGGCCGAGCAAGCCCTCGAATTTTCTCGATGGAAAGGGGCGTGGTGATGCCGGGTTGCGTCATCCGTCGCGGACGGCCTTCGAACCGTCTCGCCCTTTCCCCCAGCCTTCGCTGCGCATCGCGCCGACGAAATGATGAGAACTTTCTGGAATCTCGCGCGGAAGGTATTTAATCGAGCAGCCGAGATGAGAGATCAGTAGAAGACGGAAGTTAGCGCCAGAGCGCGTAGGGTATTCCGCCGTGTAGTCGGCGAAGGTTTTGTCCGTAGTGACAAAGCAGGAGAAGAAGAGGATGTCCACCTGAGGGGTGACGACTCGAGCTACAGGCAAGAGTGTGTGTCTACCGCTATCGAGCGAAGACGCGTGGCAACAGCTGCGTGTGTGAAGCCGACGTGTTTCCGGCGAAGAAGTTTGAAGCTTGAAGAGTGGCCAATTGAAGACGCGAGGTTTCCTGGAAGAGAAACTTCGGGGGCAGCGGAACTCGGGGTTTCCTGGAAGAGAAACTTCGGGGGCAGTGGAACGACAACAACGCTGGACTTTGAGTGAGTGATTCTCGGAAGAGTATCATCCAGACTTTTGTTTCAAGAACTTTGGACTGAATAGGTTTTCTAACTCTTTAGTCTTTAAGTGTCTTGGTTGTTCGATGCATGCGACTGCATTGTAGTGCGTATTTTTGTCTGTGTCCGTTGTTTCGAGTGTGGCTGATTGTACTGTGTAGTACGTTGTTTGATTGGTGACATATTGTATTCAACTATTGTGGAGTGTGCATACTTGTGTATTGTTTTTGATCTGCCATTATTGAGAATATAATTTTGTTTTGTTTATCAACTCTCGGCTCTGTCTTGTTCTTTGCGCCACAGCCGGCGTCCGCTGGCACGCCGAAAAGGACCACTTCTAAATTGTTCACGCTTTCGTGGTGCGGTTCGGGGGGCTGATACTGCCGCCCTTGGAATTAGCCCGGCGATCGCATCCCGAATTAACGGGACCCGGGACAACGATCATGTTCTCATTCGCTGTCTCTTGCGGCCAGGCTTCACCTTGGGCTCGAGTGAAATCCTTCACAGGATTGTTCTCCGCTGAATCTCGCGGTCCCTGTGTCAGCGGGGGCTCCATCTTCGGGTCTTCCCCCTAACACTCTGGATCATTCGGCCCTCGCACCCCGTCGATGTTTCCGATGACGATGTCGTACAGGGGGGTCGTCATGCATAGAGCAGTAACCTTCCCGCTGAAGTACGGGGTTTCAACCTCAATCTCTGCTTCGGGAAGCATCCGAACCGTACTGTCAATTAGACAAACCGGTTTCGTTTTGCCTGTTAACTCACTTTCCCGTACCAAATTTCTCCGCACGATAACCGTGGAACTACCGGTGTCTCTTAATACTGTAATCTTCTTGCCCGCAACTTTTCCAGGCAGCGTTGGCATTCCCTTCGTAACACCGGTTGGCTGTTTTGTCATTACAGCACCCACAATAGGAAGTTTCTCCCCAGTTTTCAACTCTACGAATCCGTCGGTGACGGCATTATCATCGGATTTCGGTGCTGCTAGCACACAGGATACCTGGTGAGTTTGACTCGCTCTGTTACGACATGCGTCTGCTTTGTGCCCAGTCTGACCACACTTGAACCATTTTAATACCGTAGGGCTCGTAAAGATCGTTCGACAGTTGTTCGCGCGATGACCCACTTTTTTACACAGAAAACATCGCGGAACACTTTCCGGTGCACGCTTCTTTTGTTCGGGTGCCGAATTTTTCGAATATTCGGGACACTCCTTCTTGACCTTGGCAAAATTAGTTCCACCTTGCGCTTCCAAGAATTGATCAGCCAATTCAAGCATGCCTTCAAGTGACTCAGCCTTCCTCTCTTTCAAGTACAGCGACAGGCTTGGGTGGCAACTGGTGAGAAATTGTTCTCTAATAAGGAGCTCTCTAAGCTCATCGTACTCCTGCGCTGTCCCTGAAAGTTCAATCCATCTGTCGAAATAATGGCTAAGTCTGGCGGCATACTGCGTAGCCATCTCCCCATCAGCTGGCTTTCCTGTCCGAAATCTGTCCCGGAAACCTTCCACAGTAAATCTAAATCGCTTCAGTAAAGCAGCTTTCACCTTTGCATAGTTGGCTGCATCGGTCGGCGTCAGCCTACCGTACACACTGAGCGCTTCACCACTCAAGCAAGTACTCAAAGCAGTTGCCCATTGATAATCCGGCCAATTCTGGCTCCTCGCAATCGTCTCAAATCGGTGAAGGTACGCGTCAAGATTGTCCTTCCTTTCATCAAACGCTACGAGCAGCTTGCTTGGGTTCAAGCGGAAGCCGTGGTCCTCCCGTTCGCTGCTTTCAACTCTAGCTTGGACCGGAGTTTCACTTCGCTGTTGCAAACGGAGCCGCTCGAGTTCCATCTCGTGCTGCCACTGCCGTTCCCTTTCAGCCATCTCCGCTTCTATTTCTTCTTTCGCCCTCTCAGCCGCCAGTCTTTCTTTCTCCAAGTCAGCTGCTTTTTCTTCCTTGGCCCTCTCAGCTGCCAACCTCTCTCTCTCCACCGCCTCTTTCTTCTTCTGGCTTACCCACTTCCGTAGTTCGGCGCCAGAAAGACCCATCTTCTCACCAAGAGCTACTAAATCTTCGAGATCTATGGTGTCTCGCAAATAAAGTCTTGCCGCGTGCAAAAAGTATCTCCCTAAATCAGTCTATCGGAACACTCCTATGCACTCGTTAACGAGAACACTGAGCAACACACAAAATCGTTCCGATAGCAGTATCAACAACTCGAGGCTCTTTCTCACTACTTTGGACACACTGTGCACCAAAAGGTCCTAGTCGCGGACGCCAGATTAATTGTCACAGGTCCCGTTAATTCGGGAGGCCATCGCCGGGCTAATTCCAAGGGTCGAAGTATCGGCCCCCCGAACCGCACCACGAAAGCGTGGACAATTTAGAAGTGGTCCTATTTGGCGCGCCAGTGGACGCCGGCTGTGGTCCAAAGAACAAGTCAGAGCCGAGAGTTGATAAACAAAACAAAATTATATTCTCAGTTATGGCAGATCAAAACGATACACAAGTATGCACACTCGACAATAGTTGAATACAATATATCACCAATCAAACAATGTACTACACAGTACAATCAGCCACACTCGAAACAACGGACACAGACAACAATATGCACTACAATGCAGTTGCGTGCATCAAACAACCAAGACACTTAAAGACTAAAGAGTTAGAAAACTTATTCAGTCCAAAGTTCTTGGAACAAAAGTCTGAATGATACTCTTCCGAGAATCACTCACTCAAAGTCCGGCGTTGTTGCTGTTCCACTTCCCCCGAAGTTTCTCTTCCAGGAAACCTCGCGTCTCCAATTGGCCGCTCTCCAGGCTCCAAACTTCTTCGTCGGAAACACGTCGGCTTCACACACGCAGCTGTTGCCATGAGTCTTCGCTCGATAGCGGTAGACACACACTCTTGCCTGTAGCTGGAGTCTTCACCCCTCAGGTGGAAATCCTCTTCTTCTCCTTCTTTGTCACGGAAGACAAAAGGCTTCACCCACAAGGCGGAACACCCTACGCACTCTGGCGCATACTTTCTTGTTCTCCTGCTTTGTCACTAAGGACAAAACCTTCACCGACAGACGCGGCGGAATACCCCACGCACACTGGCGCTAACTTCCTTCTTCTCCTGGTCTCCCATCTCGGCTGCTCGATTAAATACGTTCCGCGCGAGATTCCAGAAAGTTCTCATCATTTCGTCGGCGCGATACGCAGCGAAGGCTGGGGAAAGGGCGAGACGGTACGAGGGCCGTCCACGACGGATGACGCAACCCTGCATCACCACGCCCCTTTCCATCGAGAACGTTCTAGGGCTTGCTCGTCCGCCGATGCGAGGAGGTTCGACGGCGAACCTACGCTTCCGAGGGGAGAGGGACGCAAGCCCGGGGAGTCTTTGGATGCTTGTTTTCTTTTTTTTATCGTTGACCTCGAGGCATCTCTACGGCGCTTCGTCGCGTGAATTTGGCGGCGCGCCCTTTTTTGAGCGCTCGTTTTGTGACAGCGGTGACCTCCAGAAAACCCGCTGGTCTGCCTGAAGTCAGACGCGCAGAGACGAAACCAATGCATTCACTTGAAATCAGGCATTTCTACGATAGGTCACTTCTAAGGATAATTCGACGGGAGTATGCGAAGATCATTATATAAATATGCTGGTTTTTAGAATTGCTGCAACGGGGTTTGATGGTTATACTTTACAGCATGGCGACTGCATGGGGTTGCCTCACGAAAACTGAGATCCACGATGTCTATTTAGCTCACGAACAAACTCGCTTGAAACAAAAAATTACGATGAAGACCGTCCCATGCGCGGCGGCACGCTAGTGAAATGTCCGCGGGCTGCGTGTTTGAAAGCCCTGTCATAGAGCTTTTAAAACACACATGAAAAGATTCGTTCGGCGTTAGGCAGAAACGGCAGCACTGACAAAATATCTCTCATGCCGAATAACGTTCTTTTACCTGCGCAATTTTAGAGCATTATAAATGGCGGATTCACCCATATGCTATAACCATAAATGTGAATAAGCTACACACCGATTCTTGTGCCATTGCCCTCAGTCAACATCACTAATGAATCGTGGGTGTTAATGATGTCCCCAATTTGAATAGCATCACTCGGCTGGCTAGTGTTTCTTGAGAAGACTTGGTCATCGCCCTATAACGCAAGGAAGAATCTTGGGAGCATTGTCCCATTGCCCATCACCACCAAAATCCACACAAGCCTTGCTGCAGTATTTGAAGGCATAAAGTTTCCTATATATACACTAAAGGGAACTCTGGCGCTAGTGTCTATGGGAGTCAACGCACGGCGCTTAAGCGAGCATGGGAATGATGGGTAGCACACGGATGTGTCTAATCTTCGTACTTTAGGCTCTGTTCGGCTTCGTGTGACTTGAAGTTGCTCTCTCGTGAAATGACAATCAGCAAATGTTCAGCAGTTGCACTTCACCACATTTATCTTTCAGGCTCACCAGTTCTAACCGGCTCACGAAGTTCACAACGGTCCTTTCTCTTATTGAAAACAAAAACCAAACCACAAAAATAAACGAATCCACAAGTGCGCGCCAGGCCCGCACGAAGACTAGGCAAACCAATCCGTGTACTAATCATAATTCCTATGGTTGCTGAACGCATGGAGCACCACATTCCCCTCTAGTTAATTTTAAGAAGCTCTATGCTTGAAGGCAACATGATGAGATCGACTGCAGACACGGTGCACTGTACACAAGCATTGGGTTTTGCGTACTTTGACATTCGCTTTCTTCCTATATATTCTACCCTCTTAATTGACTTCCCACGCGTAGGGAAGTACAATTTTGATGTAGTCTACTCAAGCTCCTTGCTTCTTTTGTACTTGCTCCACCCCCCCCTTTTGGCAGTGTCTTTCACGCAACAAGACCAAACATTTTCATAACATATAGGAGAAAAATAGCGGATTGCCACGCGCGCTACCCGTTAGGGCTATTTATTTATACTCGAAACAAGAGGAAGAAATACATTTTGCAACTTCATAGGCCCTAAATCACGAGATAGAGAGAGAGAGAGAAAGCTAAATAAGACCCAACTTATCAATAACACAGCATCGAACCCTCTATGTTCACCCCTTCCTCCTCCTCCTTTCCCCTTGGGAAGTTAATCTTGATCCGACCCTTTATCGTTCACTTTGCTAACAGCCTATATCTGCTAACTGAAAAGGCAACAGAAGAAAAATAAATCTCCCTATCTTTCATACGCCACGTCGCGCCTCACAAGTGGACGAACAAATCGTGGCTACTAATTGGGTGTCTTCGGCAGGGCGTGGTACCCCTTCGCTACTTAAAGAGAGGGGGAGGAAAAGGGATTCGCTATAGCGTCAAGAGAGCGCGAGAGGCGCTGTTTCAAAAATCCCGATACTGGAACGAACGGGTGTTCTACCTCAGCAGCGCTAAAGACGGGCGCGACCGGTCCTGGAATAACAATCAGCTGTAAGCCCTTAACGCCGAAAGAAAGAATCGGGCGGCGGCCGTCTTTCCGTCTTCATTTGGAGACGGAGCTCCTCTTCGGGCGAGGCCGTTATTGAGAACGACTCGGTCGTACATCAACTGAGCCCACGGCGGTGTCGCGCGCTCGCCGCCATAGCTCTTCATTGTGAACCGAGCTCCGAAGGTCCGAGAGAGCGTCCCTGGGACAAGAACACAGAAAGGCACGGTGCTTGCCCCCTCTGCTCGTTTACATCCAAGGTGACCGGCGTGACCCCGAGGAAACTTTATATATATATATATATATATATATATATATATATATATATATGAGATCTAACAGACAGTAATGCCAAGTAATGTACAGGGGAAGTTATTAGCACCAATGAAATGTAAATAATAAGAAAGAAAAGTGGATGAAAAAATAACCAGCCGTGAGCAGGAATCGAACCTACGACCTTCGAATAACGCGTTCGATGCTCTAACCACTGAGCTACCACAGCGGCCTTCCCTCCATCCACTTTTTTGGGCTTATATGTGAATTTAGAAGTAGGAGTGACAGTCAGCGCCATCTATAAGCCAAGCGACGAGTGTGAAAACACTCTTTTATGCGCATGTTTGGCGTGACGTAGCACGTGAACTTATTATGAGCGGGCAGCTGATTAATAGTCCCTCGTATACAACCTAATGACACCAAGTCTGCCTGTACGAGACCCTCGTTTAATGAAATAAGGGAAAGAATTGTATACCTAAGGGCTCGTTTTTCCGTGTTTTAACGCAATAATAATGAGATCTAACAGACAGTATTGCCAAGTGATGTACAGGGGAAGTTATTAGAACCAATGGAATGTAAATAAGAAAAAAAGTGGATGAAAAAATAAAAGTGGATGAAAAGTGGATGATACAAGTGGATGAAAAAAGTGGATGAAAAAAGTGGATAAAAAAAGGGGATGAAAAAATTATCAGCTGCCCGCTCATAATAAGTTCACGTGCTACGTGACGCCAAACATGCGCATAAAAGACTGTTTTCACACTCGTCGCTTGGCTTATAGATGGCGCTGACTGTCACTCCTACTTCTAAATTCACATATAAGCCCAAAAAAGTAAATGGAGGGAAGGCCGCTGTGGTAGCTCAGTGGTTAGAGCATCAAACGCGTTATTCGAAGGTCGTAGGTTCCATTCCTGCTCACGGCTGGTTATTTTTTCATCCACTTTTCTTTCTTCTTATTTACATTGCATTGGTTCTAATTACTTCCCCTGTACATTACTTGGCATTACTGTCTGTTAGATCTCATTAATATTGGGTTAAAACGAGCCCTTAGGTATACACTTCTTTTCCTTATTATATATATATATATATATATATATATATATATATATATATATGTGTGTGTGTGTGTGTGTGTGTGTGTGTGTGTGTGTGTGTGTGTGTGTGTGTGTGTGTGTGTGTGTGTGTGGCGCACTCATGCTTTTAAAGAACCACTGCTCTCGTGAAGCTGCCCAAGCTTCTTCGCCTCCGAGACTCTTGTTGATGTACATTTTCTTCTATTGGGACCACGCTAGATACAAGGAGGAGGAACAGTGCTGAGGAAAATTTGGCAAACTGAATTAAACAGGGAACGTGAAAAAAAAAGCGTACGCGTATAAAATTGCGCCGATCGTTGCTGTTCTTGAAAACTGAAGCCGCGCGCTGCGCCGCTCCGTATGCAGGGTTAAACAGAGAGAGAGAGAGAGAGAGGAAGTACTTCACGCCTTGAAAGGAGATACGGGACGGGAAAGAGGACCACGGCGGGCGGCAAGAGGCCGAAGAGTGTTGTGCAATCCATTAGACAGACGATAGCGCGCTCGCAGTGCACTTTTCAAGAGCGGCATTGGCGCGACCAAAGAGAGAAAGTATAGGCGCGCGCGGGCTTCGGAAGCGACATGTTCCGTATTCAAAAGCGCGCCCCCGACAGCATTCATGCAAAGTGGGCCTGAATAGCCCAGGCTGGCGCGGCTCTCGTGGTGGCCCCGGCATCTTGAATTTCGCCGTCTCCATGAACATGCAAAATGCGTTGTCTGTCATAGTTCGCGCTTGAGGCTCGGTTTTCCTTCATCCGGTTAGAAGCAATGGAAATGCGAAAAGAAAGACGCAGCTACCTTATTAGAAATACGAAAAAAAGCTGTTTTGTTATGTCGTTTTAAAAACATGTCTGCAAATTTTCTGAAAACATGTATTGTTGGTTGAGGATGCGAGATTAAAAAAAGAAAAAAAAAACTCAGACTTGAGTTAAAACACACACACACAGACACACAGACACACACACACACACACACGTTACTCCTCGGTGTTTGTATACTCACATAGGAAATGAAAGAAATTCAGTCTGACCTATAGCTCAATGCTAGTAAGAGTAGTAAGAGGCCTGTAACGTTTCTCTCTCTCTCTCTATCTCTCTCTCTCACACACACACACACACACACGCGCACACATGTTAGTCCTCGGTGTCTGTATACGCACATAGGAAATGAAAAAAAAAATTCTGTCTGACCTATAGCTCAATGCTAGTAAGAGTAGTAAGAGGTCTGTAACGTTTTTCTCTCTTTCTGAAACACACACACACACACACACACACACACACACACACACACACACACACACACACACACACACACACACACACACACACACGCACACACACACGCACGCACACACGCACACACACCCACACACGAGCCTCAGTTGGTATTCGCGTGCGGGCTAAACTGCGGTGCCCGTTGAAAGGCCAGTTACAGATCCTAAGTCGCTGCGGTTTACAGCGCAAACCACGCTGTGCCCAGTGCCCGCTCAGCACGAGCTAAGCCAGTACTAAGGGATGTTTTGATGACCGACTGTGCCATTTCGAGTGGGGTCCGAAGGCTGCTCGCTCGGGCAGCCGTTATCGCGAAGCCAAGAACAAGGGGGCACCCGAAAACGCGGGCCATGTTTTGCCTCGGCAGACACTGTTGGAAGGGGGTAACGTGAATTATTCATGAGCCAATATAATCTGGAAGCTTTCGGCGGGCGACGAACCGGCTCGAGTTTACCATACTTGCGGAACCTTGTTTGATTTTCTTTTCCTGCCATCGAGGCAGAGAACAGCCTTTCCCTTTCATCTGGCTTTCTCGGCTTCCTTCTTTAGCCCCGAAACCTGGGCGCTTTGCTTGAACAAGAATCGGGTTTCCCTCGAAATCAGCATGGCCCGCAAGTACTCCCCTTCTATAGCACCACGAAAGGCTGTCGGTGCGCAATTTATTACGAGACACTAACGGAGCGCCGTCAGTGCGTGCACATCGAATAAAGTTCCCTTTTCACTTTGTCATGATTGACCCACCAGCCCCCTAGATATCAGCTATTTGTGGACATCGTGTTTTAAGATTACGTGAAGCGAACACAGCGTTGGAACAGAAACGACTCTCTGTTATATTATACGTCTCGTAAAACTGCAGCAACAATCATATTTCGAATGCAGTGGAGACATCTGGATATGCAAGTTGCGCGGAGACGGTCTTACTTCGAGGAAAACACGCCAAAAGAAGAGAAAGCACCTGACATTGTTTCCGTTTTTTATGTGTGCGTGAGTGTGTCTCTTGTACATGGCTTCATCACTATCATGACTGACTAAAGTAAAAAGATAAAAATTGACCCAAATTCAGAGATTGGCGTCTTTTTCAGCTTTCTGATCAATAAATTACGAATGCATGATCTCCATTGCACATACAAATTAGCCGTTCTCTCGAACAATACTTGTTGCTCCTTTATCAGCTGCACATACACAAGTCAGAATAGCTAGGCAATAAACGTTGGCTGTGACAGTGGCACATTTATCAACTGGTCCCATATCAATATAGGACTTCTGCGCGTAGATACTACTCCGCTTGCAAGTGCGCGTATGGATACCGGAATAAATATGCAATAACAAACAACATACGCACATCAAATTCGTGTTCTGGAATCATTGTGAAGCGAGACCTTGGTCAAATTGAGTCTGTCAAGTATTGCACAAATAATGATGATGCGCATACAGTTGTGTTTACTTCCGTTCGATGCCCCATGTAGCCTGATGAAATATTTATACTTATCGATGGTAAGAATTACGTTATTCATTATGTCTTTTCATGTGTATTCGATATATACGAGGTTCATAACTTATGCCAAAATTAAACACTGACATAAACGTTCAGTACGAGGCTTTAGAAGCATCGAGGCGATGACAATGGTAGCGATGCGTGATATTCGCTGCGGGATTAGTGCTAAAGACGAGCGTAATTACTTTCGTCATTTGACGTACCAAAACTAAAATACGAGTTTGAGTTAGGGCCTTAGAGCAGGGGTACGAAAATTTAAGCCGCTCGGGGGTTTTTAGCGTGAAGTTAAATCTAAGTACATGGGCCTCTAGCATTTGCTGTTTCAAAGAAAAAAAAATTGGCTGGGATCGAACCTTCTACCTTCGGGTCAGCAGGTGCGCGCCGTAACTATTATATGCAGACAAATGTGTACTGATGGAGCATTATAGTTTCTCAGAAGACACCTGAACCACACTGCACTGCGAGTGACCGAAGGTCAAGGGTGAACGACACGTCGACACGGTATAGAACAGAACCTGGACGTACTCGGGAGAAGTTTTCAGCGTTTGAGCTGGCAACTAGTGTTAACTAATTCGAGCATGTCTCGGAGTGCTGTCTTGGCCTTCGCACTGCAGTAAAAGACCCGCGGGAGTACTCCAAGATATCAGCGGGGCAGGCCATAGAATTTCTTACAATATTCGCTAGAGAGAACTCTGGCGCTGCGATCGTTCAACCACCATGGGAATGACAGGTGGTACGCGAGTTTACCTACTCTACGCGCTTGCGACCTTCGAATGCACTTGTGTTTTCGTTAATTCTGCGTTCGGTTTTGCTTAAGATGAATGAATAGACTACTGTGAGCTTCGCATTCGTATTTGAATCGGGGAGCCTGAAAAGGTCAAGGGGGTGAATTAAAACTGCTGCGATTTGCCGAACTTCGTCTTGCGACAAAGCGAACCCGGACACACAGAGCCAAACGCAGCCTAAATGACGGAGTTTAGGCAAATCCGTGCACTACCCATCGTTCCCATGCTGACTGAAGCGCTCTGCGTTACAGCTCCCCATCAACGCCAGAGTTCCCTCAAGTGGGAAACTTCATGAGGCAGGCATCGCTCGCAGTAGAACGAAAGGCTGTTTCACATGACGCGATTGCAGTGAAAAAAAAAATCGTTCCTTTCGCTCCAATCGCTCTGTTCGCAACCGTCGCTAATGGTGGTTTCGTTTCACATGGACCGCGAACGGTCCGCGATTTTCGCTCTGCGACTGGAGCGGCGAGTTCTTGCCTTCGCTCTTAGTGACAGACGCGAACGTAATATAAGAGTATGTGCATTTAGATATCATGAAGTTTCCGTGAACGGTAATGAAGGGCCCATTCGTTTCGTCATTTAAGAACACTTTCCAGTGTAAATTCATTTTAAAATGCACAGCATCGGCCATTACCTAAACAAACACGTTGACTGTTTCGACGGCTTGACCAAACCAGCCCTATTCCGACGGGTCTCGTTAAAAAATCGCTCCCGTCGCTGCAATCCCAGCGAAAATTTCCAACGTGTTGGAAGCTCGCCGCGGCCCGCTGTGGCGGGAGCGAACTGCACTTTTTTTTTTTGCTGCGAGCGAATTCGCAGCCTGAAAAACACTACTTTTTGTGTCACGTGAAACGGCCTTAAGGCGGCGGCGCGGCATGACGAAGCACTAGCGACAAGATCCTACATATGCTCTCCAAAGTGTCCAACCCTCCTCTCCCAAGTCTCCAAACCTTATCTATATCCTCTCCAGAACGACTACCGTGCGGGCTCCAGCCCTAAAACCCGGCCCGCGCCTCTTTTAGATGCGGAGCATCTAATACTCGAGGCTTGTAGTGCGGCGCCGTCCGCAAGCTTCCTCCTCCTTCTTCCACCATCTGTGCATCCCTTCCTCCTCTACACACCGCGCGCGCTTCACTCCTCCACCATCTGTGCACCCTTCCTCCTCTACACACCGCGTGCGCTTCTCCTCTTCACGAACATTGGCTAGCTGTATAATGTAGCGCGCATGCGCCGTCACGCTTCGAGAACATCGGCAGCTGACGCGCGCGCATGCGCCGTCGCGCTTCGAGAACATCGGCAGCTGACGCGCGCGCATGCGCCGTTGCGCTTCTCCCCCTTCTCGAACATTCGACAGCTGACAGTGCATGCGCCGTCGCGCTGTATATATACTCAAGGTCGGTGCTCGCTCGCTCAGTTGCCGCTCGTCGGTTGGTTTGTACGGCGCGTCGACGTCCAAGGTCGCGGTGAAATGAATTCCAACGAATCCACAACCACAATGATCGACGTCCCTTCGACCAGCGCCGCCCTTTCGCATACGTGTGTACGTGTTCACTCATTTAACACCCCCTCCTACAACCACGTTAACCAATTTAGCCATCGACCCAAGTAAGTCGCAATTTAACACCCCATTTCACAACCACGTTAACCAATTTAGCCATCGACCCAAGTAAGTCGCGCTTTAACACCCCGTTAACCAATTATATGCTCCGCATCCTCCTCAGTGTTCCCCCGAGGGAAGCTGCGGGCAATTTTTTTATATCAAGAATGCTATGTGACGCCACGGCCGGACTCGACTCCTTCTCCGTCAAGGCCGAAAGGCTGCCGCAGTGACGTCAGAGGGTGGGGGCCCAGTTACGCCACGAACGCGGCGGAAAGCCCGTGTTTCGTTCACGTTTGAGGAGAACCAACGCTCCCGCTCTCGCAGCTGCTGCGTCTTGATTGGGCCGAATAAAATATGTGGAAAAAAAAAAGTCTTACTGAGCACACTCAGTAGGGCAACTGGGCCCCCAACCTCTGACATCAATGCGGCGGCCTTTCGGCCTTGAAATTTAGTCGGCGTTCTGAGGACACGTGCGATGATCGTGGCGATCCGAGAGGCGGGAGAGGAGGATGCGCGGCGCGGCGGCTCGGTTAAAAGAATGGTGCTACTTTCCTAATAAAAATATCCAGGGACTTTACGACGCCGAACGTCGAGACTCTCTGCGCTGCTCGGCGGGCACCAGAGTGATAAGGAAGCATGCACAGACGTGTGTTCGGCTGAAATGCTGGGTCCGTTTCGAGTTTCAAAGAGCGCAGTTTTCTTTAAGCTTTTCTTTGCGCAGGATAGTGCTAGGTTGGCCTCATTCTAGCCCCTGTATTAGTGCGAACAAAAATTGTTTCACAAACCTGTACGCGCTCGATTCGCCCTCTCCTGCCTAGCTCCCACAAAACGTGCGCCGATTTGTACGGCGTGGTATGCAAACCACGACATGCAACTCCAGCGGCACCTGGCCGCAACTCGTCGCCAGGGCCAAGAGGGCAGTCGAAGCCGGCGGGTTCCTGCACTAGGGAACCCTCCAAACTTATGGTGATACCGGGCCTTGCTCGGAACACTGTTTCGAAATAAACGTTTATTTCTCTTTCTCTGATGGGCGGGTGAGTCTGTGACGAAACTAACGATCGCGTAACTTTACGCGAAAGCTAGTCATGGGATTAGAATGACGTGACATCACTTAAAAGGTAGTCACATAACTGCTACTAAAGAACCACGTAACACCACCTAATAAGTGATCACGTGACTAGAATCGCGCAACATCTAGTCACGTGACTATAATGCCGCATCACGTATAATAGTCACGTGGCATATGGGCACCAGAAAAGACGTAAAATCTATGGCCCCGTGAAAAAAGCTGTGACATAACGTAACAGGTAGTCACGTCACACATCTAGGCAAGTCTAGCCATACTTGGCCCTATTAGTGAAAGCCTAATTAGCGCATCTAGTAATAGCTTGGCATAGCTAGCAAAACTTGGGAAGGTCGAATACTAGCTCCGCTGATGGCAGCGGCTTTGCTCCACTATATGATGGAAGCTGCGCACTTAAATTTTTTTCTTGAAAACAATATTACAGCCATAGCTGGCTCGTTGTTGTGACTCGTATGAAAACTTAACAACGGGTCGGTTCTCAGGCTATCTGGCTCCTTCGTACTAAATTCAAAAGGTGCCAGGATGCCTCCTATCTCCCTCTGCATAGAAATCTGTAATGCTTACAATCATAGATATCACTGTGGTTATCACGAGCAATTCACTCTTGGCTGCAACGCTGGGGCTTCTGACGACTTCTGTTGTGAGTTTAAGAGTGCGCACACTGCACGCGCGTCCCTCTCTATACTCTGCGACAACTTTTCTTGGCACTGAAGGGAAAGCTACGGGGGTGGAGCTTCTGCACATGTAGCACTACGCGAAGTAGTCCGATGTGGCGCGCGTCTCGCAACGCTATGGAAAGTGAAGGGGGAGCACCAACAGCGTTTCATGTAGACGCAGACGCCGCTCGGCGTTTGAGGTACACGTAAAAAGGCGGCACTTTCTCGCGCGCTCAGAAACGGGAAGTAACAACTAGTGTTTTAAAGGAAATTCGAAAATCGCACTGGAGGAGGAGGTGAAAAACTTTATTTATCCCAAGAGGGACTGGTGCGGTGCCGGAGTGTCAGAGGAGCCTACCCAGCGTAGGTCTCCGCTTCCCTCTTGGCCCAAAAATCTCGCTGGTGTGAGCTGCGTCCTGTTTCAAATAGTTCCACGAAGAAAAGTAACAGAGGAATTTCCATATTTCACGTTGAAAGTACGGGAGCTTCTGTGGAACTACTTTCACTGGCGGTATAGGATGTGAGCGATTTCGCTCTGTAGCCTTCGCTCCGATGCCAAGAAAAGTTATTGCCGAGTATAGTAACTGTGGAAGCGCCGAGCGATCATAGGCAGCGTTTAAAACGCGCAAGTTCTAGGCGTCACGTATTTTCTCCACGACATCACCCGGGCGCATTCACCATGGAAGTAACACTTTTACCTCTGTCAAAGCGTTCCGCTGCGCACTCGGTCGAGGCGAGCGAACGCGCAAGCTCACCGATAGAAATAGGCCACGCGTGCGCTGCACACACTCTCGGATTTGCGATGCGGTCGTCAGAAGGTGCAGCGATGCAGTGATGGCACGCGCTCCCCAGTTTCTCAAACTTTTGCACGCGACTATAAAATTTCGTTTAGGACCGACCGATGATTTGATTGATATGTGGGGTTTAACGTCCCAAAACCACTATATGATTATGAGAGACGCCGTAGTGGAGGGCGCCGGAAATTTTGACCACCTGGGGTTCTTTAACGTGCACCCAAACCTGAGCACACGGGCCTACAACATTTCCGCCTCCATCGGAAATGCAGCCACCGCAGCCGGGATTCGAACCCGCGCCCTACGGGTCAGCAGCCGAGTACTTTAGCCAGTAGACCACCGCGGCGGGGCTTTAGGACCGACCGAAACTGGTAAATAAATACTCTACGCACACATTCAACTCGCTTGGCGCCAATATTGCATACTTTGTGGCTTCTACATTCACCCCGTTCTCTCACAGCGCGCAAAATGTCAGTCACATAGAAATGAGCAACCCTTACCTGTTTCTGGAATCACCTTCGCCTTCCCACAACCAAACTTTCAGTGTGCTCAATGTTGGGGTCACTAATACGCTGCAGCACCTCCAACACTTTCAGAAAAGGCGAATCGCGAGGAAGCCGTCGAAGCTGTGAGGACGCTGCAAGTCATGGAGCTCCTATGTACTCCGAAGACCAACGCACTCGGCGCCCGAATAGTGGAAAATTAGAATCCGACGCCTCTCATCCCGCTTGGACTAACTCGCAGCTCTAGCCTCGCACAAAACCCGAGACGGCATATAATGCGTCACGTATGTCAGACCTCACGTGCACGAGGTCAAATGCGGAGCGAGATACGCAGTTGTGGACGCAGCGCAAGAGATGTCATCACCACGTGCGCTTCAAGTGAAAGCCATTTAGCGCTGCCCTCTAGTTGCAGCGTCATCCAGCTAAGAAAGCTATGCAACGTTGCGATGAAAAAAAAAAAGAACGATTGCTAACAATTTCGTTGCCATGGTAACTGGCCATGGTCGCTCGCTTATCGGGCAAGCTGCCGGTACTCACTCGAGGGCGGCACCAGCATTTTTTTTTTTTTACTGGCGCAGGGACACTGGGAACGTATGCGTTGTGTTTTGACTATGCTTGCTCTTGGGAGAGCGAGGGGGAGGGTGGCTGGCAGAAATGGGGGCTGGGACGCTTAGGCCTCCCCGTTCCCCCCGCCGACGCGGGCCCTGCTGGTGCTACGAATCATCTTGCATTGCGAAAGGCGTGTGTGTTGTCCTAATACGTTTAATAGCATGCGCTCGGAAGGAACACAAACGGCACGCGTATTTGTGACTCTAAAACCGTTATAGTACACCGATTTCACATGAAATCGCGCGTTGACGACAAGGCTTGGCGAAGAAGCGCTGTTGCGTCTCTCATAATCTTATGGTGGTTTTAGGACGTTAAACCCTCTCTCCCCTTCCCCCCAAAGAAAGAAATAGAAGCGCTGTGAACGTCCATGCATTCGCCAGAAACACGCACGCACGCTGTTCCAGCTGTAAAAAAATAGCAAAAAATATTGTACGTTATTGCGGGTGTGCGCTGCGAAAGTATAGTATACGAGCCAACGCAATATAGATGAAACACAGGTTTACGTCCCGCCAATTTCTTTGTCTCGTTCACCATGTTTTTTAGTGCTAATGAGATGCTTCCTAAGTTAGTGTGAAGTTCGCGATTCCTACGAATTTCAACTTAGAGGTCTAAATAAACCAGAGCAGTTCACATTTCCTATGCAACATTACTACTGCCTCTCACGTGGCAGAATAACATTTCGAATACGTGGCGGATTAGCTCGATCATCTGAGCTACTGGGCGAAACGCACCGTCATCATGACAGTTATCGTCGTTGCCATGCCAGTCTCTTCACCATCGTCTCATTGCACCTTAGTGCCGAGTGCACAGCGGTGGAATCGAATATATAAAGTATCGACAGGTGTGATACTTTGCGCCAGCTCAAGACGAATAAATTGACAGTTACCCACAGAATGCTTCGCGTAAGAAATTGATTACCACGTCGCTCGTATCTGCACATTTATTTGTACTCTTCTCGTCTTGAAAAGGGAATTCTTCAGACGATCAGTCTTCGGCGCTTCAGACAAGGCTGCCCACGCACAGACATATTGTGAATGGATATAACATGGATGATTGCTTCTCTCGCTGTCTGACACTGTTCATTGGTTTAGTATGCACTGCTAGTACAATATGAGCCAAACAATGTATATATCACAATCGGAACTCGATTCGGAGTCGTTCGCTCAACAGGGACGCCACGTGTCCCAAGATGAACTGCAGGAATGCGAAATGATACAGCTGCTGCTGTGCGGTCCGCAGTTGGGATGGCGAAACAAAAGGTAAACGTGAGTGCACTGTGATCCATTTGCACAACAAGATGTGGAATGGTAGCAGAAGGAAATGTGAAGTGAACGTATTCAAACACGGTGAACTGCTCATTGAAGAATGGAGTGAATGTGCATGGACCGCTGCTGCAATAGGACCAACCGTAGCAATGGCGCTTCGCGACACCCACCTTTGCACAAAGATGAAAAAATAAAAAAAAAACATTTGCCGGCGCAGCATTGCCAGAGTGGATAGAAGTTACTTCCACCATAGAATCTCAGCTGGACGGATTAGCACGTGTTCGTGTTCACTGCAGTGATCATGATCAAGAAAACAAACCTTTGTTTTTTCCCAGACAGACGGACGGACGGACAGGGAGACAGACAGACAGACGGGCGGGCGGGCGGACAGACAGACGGACGGACGGACGGACGGACAGAGAGACAGACAGACGGGCGGGCGGACAGACAGACAGACAGACGGACAGAGAGACAGACAGACGGGCGGGCGGACAGACAGACAGACGGGCGGGCGGACAGACAGACAGACAGACAGACGGGCGGGCGGACAGACAGACAGACAGACAGACAGACAGACAGACAGACAGACAGACAGACAGACGGGCGGGCGGGTGGACGGACATACAGACAGACAGACAGGCTGGCGGGCGGACAGACAGACAGGCTGGCGGGCGGACAGACAGACAGGCTGGCGGGCGGACAGACAGACACCATTGTTGACACCATGGTTGTAAAAGCTAACCGTACGATGATGGACTTATGAGTCGACTCACTCAATCTCAGAATGATCCGTGGGTACAAGTCTGAGTGACTTCGTGTAACTAATATTTTGGGGAG
Source organism: Rhipicephalus microplus (assembly GCF_043290135.1). Classification (NCBI taxonomy): domain Eukaryota; kingdom Metazoa; phylum Arthropoda; class Arachnida; order Ixodida; family Ixodidae; genus Rhipicephalus; species Rhipicephalus microplus. The sequence continues at coordinate 265,624,152 of NC_134701.1, read as the reverse complement.
CTTGGGGAGGAAGACGAAGTGATTCGTTTACGGAACACATCTTGCTCGTCTTTGTGCTTTTCTGGTTTTTTCGCCGCAGTTGTGGGGTCTATCGCCCCATATATCGTGGTGATGGATGTTCAACCTCACGGGGCACCATCCGAGTCCGGTTCGACCGCTGGGACTGCTTCGAGGAAGCGAGGAAACGCGTCCAGTGAGAGTGAGGACACTGAGCTATACTCCGCATCAAGCGACGAGTCCTCGGACGACGGCTTCCAACCCGTCCTGTACCGCAAGGCTAAACGACGGATCGTCAATGCATCTTCGGCATCAAGCACGACTACCGTGAAAACTGCCCCTCAGCGATGGCCTCACTCTATCCTGTTTGTGCCACTGAAGGCTCCCGACAGTCTACGCGGGCTGAACAGGCAAGCGCTCTCTGTGTATCTCGAGAATATTACGCCAAATCAGATCAAAGAAATACGTCTAAACGCAAGAAAGAACATCTTGGCAATCGATGTGCTGAACCCACGTGCGCTAAACGCGCTTCAGAAAGTAACGCAACTGGGTAACATCAATGTCAAGTCTATTTATTTATTTATTTATTTATTTATTTATTTATTTATTTATTTATTTATTCATAATACCCCTAAAGGCCCTCGTGAGAGGGTATTACATAGGGGGGTTACATGAGCAAAATAACAAACAATAAATGTCAAAAACGAAAAAAAGGTCAAAAAATTCAAATTAAATACAGACTAAGGTTGAGATATATGTTATAACAAGTAATTGGTAAAGACAGCAAAAATAGAGAAAAGAATAGGCAACAAATCATTAGAATACAGATAAGTACACAGTGAACAACCTATGAAAATGTAAGAAAAAATAATCAATACACTTGATTAAAAAAAAGAAAACAAATAAAGCGTACACTCAAAAACGAATAAAAAATATACACTCACTCATCACACCTCAAATAAGCTGAATCAAGGTAAAAATACTACACGTGTGCTCTGCACGTAATAGAAAAGAGGGAAAAACAAGTAAAAGAGCAAAAGTTAGACGGTGTCAGTATTTTGAATTAGTTCTTGAAATTTCGTGGCGTTTTTTCTAAGGCAATGTGTGATGGTAGATTATTCCAATCGATTGTGGTACGCGGAATGAATTACTTAAAAAAAGCAGATGACTTACAGTTTAAGCGTTTAACTTTGTAGGGGTGATCGCGGCGAGGAAAAATAACGGCAGGTGGCTCGAAGAAATCGCTGTGAAGTGACACGTGGTGATAAAGTTTATGGAAAAGTGATAGGCGTGCAAGTTTGCGACGATGGAATAGTTCGGGTAGCTCGGCTCGGCGTTTTAGTGCTGTGACGCTGGAATGACGTGAATAATCTGAAAATATGAAGCGAGCGGCACGATTTTGCAGTGATTCCATGTCGTTTATGATGTAAGCATGTTCGGGATCCCAAATGGCTGATGCATATTCTAATTTTGGACGTATTAGTGTAGTAAATGCAAGTTTGCGTATGTTAGGAGGAGCCTGTTTAAAATTACGCTTGAGAAATCTGAAAGACCGGTTAGCAGCCGCCAGGGTGAGTTTTATATGGTAGTGCCATGTCAGATCAGGTTGCAAATGAATTCCAAGATATTTATAAGTGGAGACGAGGTCAACAGTAGTATTATTCAACACGTAGGAGGTAGGAATCCGGGTTACGTGTTTACTGAAAGAGGTAGACTTCATTTTAGAGCAGTTTAGGGTCATTAGCCAAGATGAGCACCATGCATTAATGGCATTTAGATCAGTTTGCAAAGCTTTCCGGTCATTGTCAGAGGAAATTATTCGGTAAATCACACAGTCGTCAGCAAAAATTCTAATTCGGGATGAGACACAGGATGGCAAGTCATTAATGTAGATTAGAAACAGTAGAGGACCAAGTACGCTACCCTGTGGGACTCCAGAAGTTACTGGTCTGAAGGAAGAGTTACAATTGTTAGCGGACGTGAACTGTGTTCTAGAAGAAAGGAAATCTTTTACCCATGCCAAAATGTTAGGGTGAAAGTTAAGCCTAGACAGTTTGGTTAGAAGCCGGTGATGAGGGACACGGTCAAAAGCTTTAGAAAAGTCGAGGAAAATAGCATCAACCTGGGATCCACCGTCGAGAGCTGAATGTATGTCATGAATGAAGCCGGCGAGCTGCGTCAGAAGCCGCATTCATCATAATACCAGCTGATAGCACCACTTCAACAGGAGTCATTTATGACATCGCCACTGAAATTACAAACTCGGATCTTTCAGTGCTAATAAAACCGGCAAATGAAGATAACGCCATTGTGAATGTCAGCCGCCTTGGTAACACACATCGTGTGAGAATTACGTTCCAAGGGGACTGTCTCCCCTCCCATGTGAAGGTTGGCCACTTTCGTCACCAGGTCCGACCATTTATTCCAAAACCTATGCGATGTCATAAGTGCCAGAAGATCAGCCATGTGCAGGGAGCGTGCAGGAACACCGAAGTGTGCCCCCGATGCTCAGAACCACACACCGAGGACAAATGCAGCGCAACCATACTAAAGTGCCCTAATTGTCAAGGTGCCCACAGTGCATCTTCCAAAGACTGTCCACGCATAAAGAAGGAGTTTACTATTCTTAGACAAATGATGCGAGGCAGCTCTACCCACAAAGAGGCCGCGGAAAAAGTCCGGCGAAGACGACGACGTCACCGTCGAGGATCTTCGCGAAGAACGCAGTCAACTACAAGAAGTAAGCCAACGCATCTGGGAACGGCACCCACTGCAGGGTACACCACGGAGAACGCAGACGATGGAAGACAGAAAACAAGTAGATCTCTCTCTACTGAAGAGTGGCCGCCACTTACGCGCGCGCAACTTGAGGACGAACCACATCAGAAGCCGCATTCATCAGAGCAAGCTGCGACAACAGAGGAGCAGCGGAACTTGGATAAGCAAGTGATTGCTCTTCTGCGACCCATAATTAATGCCATTCGCACGGTGTTAAACAACATGCGCACAACGTCAGCCAAAAGTGCACTTCAAGTACTGGACGCTCTGAGTCCAGTACTGGCGGCTCTTGAGTAGATAATGGCCCACCAGCCACTGTCTTTCAGGGAAGAGGTCAAAAAAGCAACAATTTTTCAGTGGAATGCACGGGGACTGAAATCACGCATTGCAGATTTCCGTCGGTTTGTTTCCACCAATATGTTTCCCATCATCGTCATCTGCGAGCCAAATTTATCGAGCGCTATTAGACTCTCCGGATACGAATCATTTATGTCGGCTTGTTATAGTGGAAACAGCAAGGTCCTGCTGTTTATTCGACGTGACCTGACCTACATTATTCGGCCTGTACCACCTGACAACGATAACCAATATATATGCTTAACAGTGAAGAAAAGGGGTCTTACTGTCACTGTGGTCGGTGCATACCTGTCGCCATCAAGTAGATTTGACCACAGAAGACTAGGACACATCCTATCATCCACTCCTGGCCCATGGGTGATTATCGGAGACTTCAACGCCCACCATACACTATGGGGGAGCCCGAAGATCAGCGCAAAGGGTAGAAGTCTGATAACGTTTGCTTCAGACAACGAGCTGTGCTTGTTAAATGATGGCAGCCCACCATTTTTACGTGGCCCTGGATACAGCAGTTGCCTTGACTTGGCTTTTGTTTCTCGAGGTCTCGTCAGATGTGCCGGATGGTTTGCGGACATAGAAACACATGGGAGCGACCACATTCCCACATATGTCAAGATCAGAGGATTATCACCTTGCAAGGAACGCGAAACTATCCAAAGAGTGGACTGGACCAAGTTTGAATCTCTCATGGAAGAACGCTGTCAAGAGAACACCTCATTTGACTTAGAAGAGGTGATCAAGTCCACAGTGCAAGACACAGTGTGCACCCTCACATGCTCTTCGAGAGTAACCGAATTTGATGTGGAATTAGAATGACTTCGGGCTCTCCGACGGCGTGCAGAACGAAGGTACCGACGCACGAAAGCAATCGACGATTTACGAATCGCTAGACGTCTTCAGAAGAAAATACAACGCCGCATAGACAAGCTAGAGTCACAACGTTGGGCAGCCTTCTGCGCTTCGTTAGATCCTCGCAAGCCTTTATCACACTTGTGGAGGACCATAAGAGGGCTTCGGACATCTCCCATTCAGCGGTCTCCATTCAAGGCTCTAGCCCTCTTTCAACAGAGATCGGAGGTCGATGTGGCAGAAGAGTTCTGTGCCAACTTATCTGGTCAATTCAGAGATCCCAACATCTCCACGCTCTCACGTGGTGGCACGACATCACACGATCACCACATGGACCAATTTTTTTCTATTCATGAGCTTAAAGCAGCACTGGCTTTGTGTAGACGGACATCAGCACCCGGGCCTGATGGAATATCATACAGGGCACTGTGTCACCTTGGTGAGTGTGCGAGGAGCGCCCTCCTCGAGATATACAACGATTCGTGGCGAGAGGGCACCCTCCCAGTTAACTGGAAGACCAGCCGTTTGGTTCCATTACTGAATCCTGGCAAGTCATCATTGGTGCTCACATCATACCGCCCGATTGCACTGGCTAGTTGGTTGGGCAAAGTGATGGAGAGGATGGTACTTGGACGGCTAGAATAGTTCCTGGAGCATCACAACATCTACCCGGACGCTATGACGGAATTTCGCCGTGGCCGGTCATCAATTGATAGCGTCATAGACCTGGTCAGCTACGTGCAACACGAAAAAGGCCGTAAGCGTCTCTGCGCTTCTTTATTTCTTGATGTTAAAGGGGCGTGCGATAACGTCACATATGAAGCTGTCCTCACCGCTCTCAAGGAGGTAGGAGTGGGTGGTCGGATGTTTCAGTGGCTACGCAGCTATCTCTCTGAGCGATTCTTTTTCGTGAGAACCGAGGATGGTGACACTTCGCTACACTACAGCCACCGTGGTGTTCCCCAGGGTGGCATACTTAGCCCTGCACTATTCAACCTGACGTTAATAGCTCTCAATGAGCATCTGCCAAGTACTGTCAGATTGTCAATGTACGCGGACGACATCTGCGTTTGGACGTCTGCAGTAACACGTCTACAGCTGCGAGCGCGAATTCAGAGAGCTGCCACTCAAGTTGCTATTTACCTCCGTCAACGAGGTCTGAAAATTTCCTCTGAGAAATGTGCTCTAGTGGCATTTACGCGCAAACCAATGCATAACTACAGCGTTCTGATAAACAGCGAAAGAATACGTCACCTCCAATCATACAAGTTCCTAGGTGTTATAATTGACAGAGACCTCTCATGGAGCTCAGATGTATCATACATGAAAAGGCGATTGACAGGCATCTGTCATTTGTTCAAGTTCTTCGCTGGAAAGAACTGGGGAATGTCCACAACTGCTATGTTGCGACTATACAGGATTCTTTTCCTTGAATTCCTTCGGTACAGCCTACCTGTGTTAACCAACGCAAGTAAAACAAGCATACGAATGCTTCAAAGTGTCCAGGCTCAAGCACTCCGGATATGTTTAGGCTTGCCCCAAAGTGCGTCAACAGCGGCAACTATCGCCATCACAAGGGACAACCTCATCAAGACCCACATTAATGTGGAAGTGCTGAGGACACATATACGACACCTTGCTCGAACCCCTCGACATCACCTAGCCTCTCTACCAGTGGTCCGACCATGCACATCTTACTGCGAAACAGTGACCGCACATGGTGAGTCGATCCCAACTTCGTTCTCTCCTGCCGCTAGACCTGTGACTCCGCCATGGTGCCTCGCTCAACCAATGATTAATATTAACATACCTGGCGTCGAGAAAAAGACCAATTTGTCGTCACCGGCTCTTAAACAGCTCACACTACTTCTCTTGTATGAGAAATATCAAGACTCCACACATATCTACACTGACGGATCGGTTCAGCCGGACAGCTCTACAGGAGCAGTAGTGATACCAAGGTTGGCCACGACAATTAAATTCAAGACATCTCACGCAACAACATCAACGGCAGCAGAATTGGCAGCACTTCGTGCCGCGTTGCAATTTGTAGTTGATCAACCTACACGCAGGTGGACTATTTTCTGCGACTCGAAGGCGGCACTGCAGTCTCTACTATCAGCCTTACGCCGTGGACCACACGAGCAGCTGGTACTAGAGATAGCAGAGGTTATACACCACCTGACTGAGAAAGGGCACCAAATTACATTTCAGTGGTTGCCCAGTCACTGTGGAATCATCGGCAATGAACGGGCCGATCAAGCTGTCCGCTCAGCCCACACAGAAGATCATACACTGCGACTACCACTTTCTAGGACAGATGCTGCACGAAAGCTCCGCAGACTTGCTCGCCAGCAAACCACATCGCAATGAAATCAGCCACACTTCAAGCATGCCCGACTACTCGCTTGACCCTACGCTAAGTCTTCAAGTCCCGTCGAGGCTTCGCCGAGCAGGCCAGACCCTGTTATGTAGGCTATGGTTGGGCGTTGCGTTTACCAACGCCTACGCTTTCCGCATTGGGATGGCCGATACCGCAGCCTGTGGCCACTGTGGCAAAGAGGAAACCATTCAACATATTCTTTGTGAGCGTCTAGCGTATAGTAAACAACGACTATGCTTTCGCAAGGAACTCAACAAATTAGATGATCAACCTCTGTCGGAGCAGGGAATTCTGCAGTATCGTCAGGATGCGACTTCACAGAAGAGGGCCCTGAAAGCGCTACTAAACTTTTTGTGATCGAGCGGCCTTACTGAATGGTTGTAGCTAGGACGCCCTTCCTGTGTGTGTTTTGGTTTTTTTTGTATGAGTGCGCGTGCGTTTTTTTTCTTTATCTAACACCTCTTTCTTGCCCCTACTTCCCCGCCCCCAGCGCTGGGTAGCAAACCAGATGCCAATATCTGGTTAACCTCCCGGCCTTTCCTTTCTCACTCTCTTTCTCTCTCTCTCTCTTGGGGAGCTTGAGACTGAGCCCTGCTTAGAAACAGTGAGTCCGAGACCGGCTGATTCCAGCTGAGGAAAATTTTGACGAGTCTGACCTTAAGTGAGCCCGGAGTGTAAGATCTATTGCCTGAGTAAGTCTGAGTGAGCTCGATTTTTTTTTCTGACATATAGCCGGTAACTCAACCAACGCCAAAATTAACGGACTCCGAGCACGAGTAGCATCCGCGAGAGCTATAGGGAAATGCCAGAGCCACTAGATCTCACTCGAGAAGATGACCCACCATAGCAGGGTCGCATCAGCCGTCAGGCTGTAGTCATGAAATTCAGTTCCACAAGGCCTGGGACAAAAACGGAAGTAAGAGCACGGGAAAGGGGAGGGAGGGAGTACAAGTTGCCGAGGAACGGTTATCATCCAGAACAAAAAAAAAAAAACTTTTCGATATTTCATACACGGATCATCTCTGAAGGAGATTTGGCGCGCAGGATTTCCAACAAGATGTCGATACAGATCGCCGAAATGGCCAATACTTGGGTGCCGACTCTGAGACATAGTTCATGCTTCACGATTGCACTTCAGCATATGGTGACTACATAAGATGCAACACATAGTGAGCGTAGATGCAATGCTTTAGACAAGTCATGCCCGTGTAGCTCACGAACATACTTATTTAGGATTGAAAATGACAAGGGAGAAAGACAGACGTGTGCGGGACGCGCGTTTGAGACCCCTGCACAATTCCAGTCGTTCCTTTTCGCAACACTTTAATTATTAGAAAGCATGATGTGTAATCACTCTCAAACCAGTCGCAAGTGTCCAATAGAGCAAATAACTGTCCGTTTCGGAGTTTGACTTGCACTACTTGAACAAAAATGGTTGAAACTATAAACAAATGGCACAGTTCTGAATTTATTCGTGCCAAATTTTGGCTGACAGTGCATTGATGTGAGCTTTTCTAAAATGGAAAAGTTTAGTCAAGAGCAAGTTTGGTTAATCACTGGGAACGTATACGCTGGCCGCAGTTCTTGGAATAATTCAGATTTCAAGGGCGTTCCAGCCTTGTCCCGTCTACTCTGGAAAATCGAAATGAGAACGTCCTTCTTGTGTTGCCAATGGCAAGCTGCTAAAGATATCGTTTTCGGCGGCACGACTTGCTTGGCTAAGCGCTCGACAGGCGTAAGGCGTCCCGTGATGAGCCATGGTGTTGTATTTCACACAACGTACGCGAGAACTTGGAAACTTTTCTCGGAAACTTATCAGGCGTAAATGGAGGCTGTAACTTTCGCCGTAGTTATTGAGCTGCGATGAAAAAAAAAATGAAGTGTATCGTGTTCTAGGTAAACGCTTCCTTAAGTACACTGCCCATCGGAGCCCGGCATATAAATATGCCATAGATGGATGTCGCAACAACCCGGAAGACCCAATTTGTTTCAGCGAAGACGAAAATAGAATAAAAAATTGTGGTTTTGCTATACAGACCCTTACTCGGAAAGTATGATGGAGCTGTCGGTCGACCACGTCAAATGCTCGCTGTTCGTTGTTCTCATTACTATTTTTTTTTCTGCCACAACTAACGTCTTCAGGCGCACCGTAGTTTCTGATCGTTACGAAGAACACTTCAGCGCATAACAGATTACGATAGTCTATAACTGAAGTTCTGGGAATAACAAAAAAAAAAACGGCGCATCGTATAGCAGCCCCTCTCTGCTTTAAGGTGTGAAAGGTGGTCATCAGTTACGACAGTTTTGCTTTTGTCTGCTTCCCTCCTTGTAAAAGGGGCGTGGCTCTTACCACGCATGCGTATAAAAAATAAAAGCCCCTCTTCAGGTAGGAATACGTGAAGACTTAAAGTGCTGGTCTAGTGGTGCCATTCCCACAAGCGCATTCTAAAGAGGTGTAAAGAAGCGCTGGTGCACAGGGGAGGCGCGTCCCAGTATAGCCCACTAGTAGAAGGAAAATGCGCCTCCACGCACGCGCGCTTCACAAAAGGAGTAGTCTATTCACGCGCCAAACCGTTCATCGAGTGCTCGATGCAGAAAAAAAGATGGGCGCGAGAGGCGGACATGACGGATTAGAACGCGGCGCCCGAGCCGCAAAACCCGAAGCGCGATCCGCTCGGGGCACCGACTCAATTTCACGCCTGCTGGCTTCCTTCCCTCGCAGTGCTCGCTGGTGGTATACCGGCCGAACCCATCCACCCTATCCGACTAGAGCCGCGCGTCCCGGCAAACAAAGCAGGACCGAAGCGCAGGCAAAGCCTCCTGTTTTCACAATACCGAGCAGCCCGTCCATGGATGCAGCAGCCGCATCCATCTGTCGAACACGGGCTCCGACGCCTTCATCTTGTCCTCCTTGACGCGCGTTTTCTGCTGGTTTCTTCCTTCGTTTTATAGATCTGTCTCTGCGCGACTGTGCGTTTGGCCACGCGACTCTGAAATCGGATTAGGGCGGCCGCCGCGAGCGCCGACTTTAATCCCCTACTCCGTTTCCAGTCGTGCGCGCACGGTCGAGGCCAATGCTATCGCACGACGCCCCCCCCCCCCCCCCCACTGGTATGGCGAAAAAAAAAAACCAATTAAGATGGCGTGCCGCGCTCCGACGCCTCTCACCGTGTCAGGCCTGTCAATTCGACGCTCGGCGTGGAAGAAAAAAAAATTGGTACGCTTTGTGTATGTACGTTTGCTGTACGATTTCGCTTTGCGCAGCCTATTCCCCATTGCGGCCTCGTGATAGCTTTCTTCTAAGCTCCTTCGTTAGCGTGTGTCGATAACGGGGACAACTCTAGAAACTGGCCGGGACGGGGGCATGATTGGTTTTTGAGCCACGTGGTCGTGACGTGGACGAAGGGAGCAGTCGCCTTTTTTAGGTGATACTCTTTGTTCATCGAACTTGTGGCCACGAAGCCGAAGCTCAAGTTACATAAAGCATTGCACGCTGTAGTACACTGATATAGGCACCCAGCTAGAGATCTAACTTAGAAGTGTGGCAGCTTGGGCTAGTTGTTATGGCATGACGATAGTTATAGCGCGACAACAAAACGACGACACGGAGACAGTAGTTATAGCGCGAGAACAAAACGACGACACAGATACAAGAAGGAGACGAAAGTTTTTCGTGTCCTTCTTGTCTCTGTGTCATCGTTTTGTCACTTTAATGATGCGGTGTTTGATTTATATGTGGGGTATAACGTCCCAAAACCAACATATGATTATGAGAGACGCCGTAGTGGAGGGCTCCGGAAGTTTTGACCACTTGGGGTTCTTTATCGTGCACCCAAATCTGAGCACACGGGCCTAAAAGCATTTCCGCCTCCATCAAAAATGCAGCCGTTGCAGATGGGAATTGATCCCGCGACCTGCGGGTCAGCAGCCAAGTACCTTAGCCACTAGACCACTGCGGCGGGTTAACTGACGCGGTGTCAAACATTCGAGCAATGTCCCTGGTGGGCACGTGTTTTCGTGAACAAACTCAGCCCTTTCGCGTTTGCTCGCTCTGGCCTGACAGGTGAACCTAAGATCATCTGGATTGCTCCCAGATATAATGGTGCGATTTGTGCAAGCCAACGTCTACACGTGCAATGGGCTGCCAACATAAAACACAGATAGGAGCATGCGCGTACGGTATACAGTTAAGGTTACACCGCCGAACAACCAAGCGATGTGATGGTGCTTTGTGACGCAAGTGTTATTAATAAGCTATCTACATATAACTTGCACACTCCCATATCCCTTTGGTAAGTCTAGGGTGGCATGCCAGTTTTTATAGACAGAGTAAAATCACTGCACCTCATGTCCCCTCTCTTGTTTCTCCCTTCCTCAAAGGCCGTTCAGATAAAGGCCCAAATTCCTTGTCACCTAATAAAACACGTGTAAGAAGCAGAAATACTTCACAATAATAATTGTTGGGGTTCAATGTCTCAAAACTACGATATGATTATGAGAAACGCCGTCACGGAGAGCTCCAAAAATGTTGACCACCTGGGGTTCTTTAACGTGCAGAAATACTTCACAGTAACAAATACTCAGATAATACCCGAGTAAAAACGGAACTGTACCAATCACAATGTTTAAATCAGTCCTAATATTAGTTTTTGATAAGGTATCATAAACTTTACGACAATAAAGAAATAAATAGGATGAAGCACAGTTTACAAATATGTAGCCTTCAACTCAAAGAGTGTGTCAATGCTCTATAAACTGTTCATGTTAGAGTATCAAAAATGAAAAAAGATTAATGAATCTGCAGTCAACGTAAACGATCGCAGGCCCCGGCATTATAGCTATGCATGAGTATCGCGATGGTATGTTAGAGATACTTGGGAGTATCCGTATTTTTTTGTAATGAGGTACGTTTACGAAATGCATTCGAGTCTCAGTAGCCAAATACTTTTGCGATGTATCGAATAAACCGAGGTATTGTGCGGAACACGGGGTATTCCCCTACTTTGTACGCGACAGCGATAAAGGGCTTGTTTCGTAAAAAATCCGGCGTCGGTATCGTTGTCGTTGGTTGTGAGCTAGAAATCATCAGATTGGCCATGACCCGAAATATTGAAAAAGATGCAAAAAGTAAATAATAAAATTTTCTTTATGCCACGCTGTTTGCGTGGCCAGCTGGTGTTCTACTACAGAGCTACAATTTTTGTTGAAACTGCTGTAAAAAACAAACAAACAATAAACACGCTGTATGAATGTTAAGTAGCCCTAATGCATCACATATGGCGTGGTATGAGCACAGAATTGCGCCAGTCATCAAAAACTGTGAATTTAGCAACAAGTGGTAATTTTAGAGGCTCAATATTTACAAAGCGCTTATACAAATTTATCATCATTATGAGCAGAAATATCAGCAAAGTGAACAGCTGCTAGGTTCCCGTGTTGCCCTACGGTCGTGTAGTGGGCCCTTTGCTGATTCGCAAAAGGAATAATTATGGTGTAGTCGGCACTTATGTGTGGCTGTTATGTGATCTTTAAAGGGAAAAGAAGAGAAAAGTAAGCCTCGTAACTGCCTGCATCAGAGTGCGACACCTCAACAGTAGCTCACAAAAGACGGGGTAAGGAGGAATTGGAAGGATAGGATTAAAAGCTAAATAGATGGAGGAATGAGAGAGCGAGGCGCAGGTACAGCGAACGACAGAAAACTACGAAAGCAAGAGGAGATAAGAAAGATGGACACGGTCGCCGGAGTCCGAGGACGGGGCACCACTCGGCAAGAGCTCTTGTCGGCGTCAGGAGCCCAGTCGGGGAGCTGAGTCGGGGAGAGTAGTGGGAGCCCAGTCGGTCAGAGCTGCACTGTTGTCGGAGACAGCGGGTGCACAACCGGTCGGCACGAAATCCAGCGAGCGAGTCTCTCGGCACTTAACAACTGAATTTGCACTAGGACTTCAATGATCGTTTGAAACAGCCAATGTTGTGCTCACAGTCATTCGTTTTCTTACGGCGTGGTTGAGGCATGCACTGGGAACCGAAGCAGGCTAGCTGTTCAGGAGACGATGCGTACGCGGTTCGATTACGTCATCGCGACCTACTATTGAAGGCGAAACTCAAGCGTCCTTCAATATCTTTTTTTTTCAATCGTAGCTGAGCTCACGTGTTTCAAAGAGGGAAAGGAAGACTTCACTTTGCACGGTCAAGTTGAGGTGCAAACTCAACTAATTTTTCAGATTGGCTTTAATTAAAAAACTCATTTTCAGATTGGCCTTAGTTTCGTTTTAGTTTCATTTAAGTGTCCTGCCGCCTGGTCCTTAGCCCATTACTCTCTGAGGGTGAGCGCCATCCATCTGAGGTCATCAGCATCAGCATCAGATGTGCCTTTGGCCGGCGACAAAATGTGCTGGGCGAAGCGTTTTTCGCGCACAAAGAATGACTTATGTTCCCATCGTCAAACCCTTTCCTACGTCGTCAAATCCTTTCGTACGTCGTCAAATCCTTTCCTCCAGAGATGCGTGGCAGACACCCGCATACCATGGGCCACGGTATGCGGGTATGTACCGCAAGTGTTTGACAATTTATATCCATCCAAGAAAAGCAGGAAGACACGGTAATTTAAATGCGAGAGCGGGAAGAGAAATTAGCATCGGCGACGTCTACTCGACGAATGCAAAAACTTTATGAATCGAGTTCGAGATCTGCATAGCAGCCAGGTATTCTACTATCACAAAGCCATGCCAGGTTTCGAAACTGTTGTAGAAGAAAAGACGCTATGCAGGAGTAATGTCGGCATAGCATCAATTGTGGTTGCAGTGCTAGCTGGCTGTCTAAGATTATAACAAAACTAGGAATATTGCATATGTGCTCTAATACGGGCGTTATTTCTGGTCACCCTCAATAATAGTTTCAGTGTTGGCTCTGCTTTTACAGCGACCTATTAAACATTACATATGTGTTCCTAATATCCACAGCCAAGGAAAGACGTGCCTCCAATTACTGACACATGGTAATGATCGAAGGGTTTTCCACGCGAACAGAATGACACACGTGAGAAAAGGGTCCAGTGCTGCTGGTGGGAAAATCGAGGGGGCAGTGCTGAAGAACGTACATGTCTCTCAAGACCGGAGGAGCACCCAGTTTTTTTTTTCGGGTGGCATTCCGGTATTTTATTAGTTATTGTAGTATCGTGCAGCAGACGCGCCGCACTGAGAACACAGGGCATGGCGCTGAAGCGCCGGCCGACAAGAAGTACGCAGCAGCCGGTAGCCAAGCAGCAACTCCTTTATGATGAACACTGCCGCACATATATACACAAAGCAGCGCCCCCTGAGGGCGACTATTCTTTACATAAAACCGAATCTGGCAACAATAAAATCGAAACTGAAACACCACAGTAATACATACGCCATTAGAACCACCTAAAAGTATGTCTGTTGTGCTCTCATCATCAAGTGATAACACTCATGCGAGTCAAAGCACTGCAGAAATTCCAAATCCACCAACGCCGGCGCATTGTCAAGTGACGGAAGCACTTACAATCAATGATGACTCACAACCATCTTGGAAGCTTTCTCATCAGCCTGTCACACTGCTTTCATCGCAAGACAAACCCAGCAGTAGAGTATCAACCACCGAATATCAACTGATCACATCATCGCCAAAGAAAAGGAGACTCATGTTCCTGAAAGATACCCATCGGACCTACTTTCGCAACAAAACGAGCAATTTCAACAAAGGCAACTCCACGAACCCCAGGCACTACAACGCTTACTCGAACAAGAACAGCGAACGAGTTAAACCTCATCACGAGTACACTTGTGGCTGTTACGACCGGCCCCAGCGTTGGGATTCTCCGAAGGTTTGCGAACCCCTCTGGGAGATCGTCGACGCATTCCCGGGATAGCCTGCACCTGAGACGGCCTTGCAGTCAAGTGAAAACAAAGGTCAACGCACTGGTTTTGCGCTAGGGAACCAAGCAAGAGGAGTTGCGGGGGGAACCGGTTCTTGACCGACTGTGTCGTCGACCCCCATCTCCCCATTCAGGCTCTTCCCTCTCGCCGGGAGAATTCCGGAATCTGCTGTGCGTTCATGACCATGTTTGGGCATTTTTAGGGCGTCGTGACCATATTTGCGCATTGTGTTAGGTTGTGCCCTTCCATGTGTTGTGAGGTGTATTTCCCCTCCTTCGTGGCCGAGGTGCCGGGGCCACCGTATTGGCTGACGATGCGGACAATGCGCCCAGTGTTGGCAACGCGGCGCTATAAAATGCCGAAGACGTTTTGTATCTCTCTCTCTTCTCTCTTTGGATCAGTTGATCACTTCTCAACATGTAAATAAATCTCTGTTGTTCGTTCGGGCGCTTCTTCTCGCTGAATTGTCGGACGATGGATCCTGCGACGGGGCCAGCTATCGAAAACGAGACCGGCAGGACCCGGAGTCCCAACAACTGGATGGCAGCGGCGGGATGCCGATAACCGCGAAAGCGACCACTGGACGGAGTGAGCCCGAATTCCAACAACGGGACGACAGGAGAAGGATGACACGAGCTCATAGACTTCCAGAGGGAACCGAACGGCACTTCTGAGAGGCACGACGCTGGAGACATGACTGCGAACTGGGTGAGTGCCGGCTTTCTCTGTTAAATTTTACCAGGCATTTACTCTATGTGTTAAGTAAAAGCTGGTAGAGAGGGGCTGTCTTGGTCATTGGGTTAACAGGTAACTTGCGTCAGGCGGAAATTGTGTGATAGCTTGGTTAAACTCTTTCTGTCAGTGGCGTCAAGGTTAACAGTGACAGGGCAGGATTCCGTGTAAGAGCTTTTTGAAGCTTTATTTGTAGACTAAGTTAACGGAAAACTTGAGGCAAGGCAGGAATCTAGAGCTGTCGTTGCCGTCAAGGTTAATTAGTTGCAGGACAGGAATCTTTGTGGAACAGAGACAGCGGTACTGGAGGCAGCCACGAATCTGAAATCCCTGCAAAAGTCCATGTTGTTGCTACTTGCAAGGGAGTTGAATCTGGAGGTGTCGGACTCTCAAAGAAAGCCAGAGCTGATAGAGGCGATTCTCGCATTGGGGGCGGAGGATGACGAGCTGTCGGAATGTGTCGAGGAGATTCAGGAGAGGCAAGCGGCAGAGGCCGAAAGAAAGGCGGCCGCGGCCGAAGGAAAGGCGGCGGAGGCCGAAAGGAAAGCGGCAGAAGCCGAGGCAGATAAGATACGAAAGCACGAGCTTGAAATGAAGCGCCTCGAGCTAGAGATTAGCCATAATAGTAGAGCAGGAGGCAGCGAGGCATCCGGTACCGCAGAGCGGGTCAGGTTCAAAATGACGGACCTAATGAGATCGTACAAGCTAGGGGAGGACATTGGGCTGTTCCTCGTCAACTTTGAGAGAACTTGCGAAAGGCAAGGTTTTGACCAGGAGACATGGCCCCAACGCTTGTTGTCCCTACTTCCGGGGGAGGCTTCTGAAGTAATCGCGCGCCTGACGAAAGAGGAGGCTGACGAGTACAGTGAGGTAAAGTCGAGCCTTCTCAAGAAATACAGGTTATAAGCGGAAGGTTTCAGACAAAAATTTCGTAACGCCGTAAAAGAGAACAATGATTCATACCTGGAGTTTGCTTACAAGTTAATGGCCAACATGGGGGAGTGGCTCAAAGAGGCAAAGGCGTATGGGAATCATGACAAAGTGCTCGAGTGTATCGGTCTGGAACAATTCTATCAAAGGTTACCAGAAAAGGTGAAGTTCTGGGTGCAGGATAGACCAGACGTGAATACCGTAACAAAAGCCGCAGAGCTCGCTGAAGAATTCGTTACGCGCCGCGCCCTCGGGGCAAGCAGCGAGCCAAAAAGGGAGAAATTCCTACGACCGAATAAGGCGCCGTTTAGAAAACAACCGACAAGTCTCGCACAAAAGGGTGAGGAAAACAAGGCATCTAACCATGGGGCGGTGGCAGAGGCAAGCAAAAGCAAATTTGAGGCGAAAAAACCGGCGGCTTGTTTCAATTGCCACGAAACAGGGCACTTCGCGATACATCGCCCAAAAGAAAAGGTGGCCTTTTTATCTATAAATGAAGCCGACGAGAACATGAAGTTGTTAGAGCCCTATATGTACGACCTTATCGTGAACGGCAAGCAGTGTCGGGTTCTTAGAGACTCCGCAGCCACTATGGACGTAGTTCATCCGTCCTTTGTTCAGTCCGGCAGTATTCAGGAGACTGTGCCTGGATTAGACAAGCCGTAGAAGCAAACAGTCAGTGCCTCCCTGTAGCTAAAGTTGTCCTTAAAGGCGCATTTGGTACGTTGGAAACGGAAGCCGCGGTATCGCCATATCTACCCCCTCAGTATCCTTACTTATTTTCAAATAAGTCAGATCAAATGCTGAAGGAGAAAGGTCTAACGTTGGGAGAAGGCATAGTGCAGGCACTGACTAGATCGAAGGCACGTGCGCTGGCTGCAAGAGCAACATTCACTGAGGCAAACAAGCCTCAAATCGACAACGGGCCTGGTTGCGAGTTGGACACCACGGTAACAAATCGACTTGTGCGAGAACAGGCTGCAGAAGCCGTAGTCGCGGAGGCAACCATTCCTAAAGGCGACGATGAACCTCCTCCCGAATTGGAAGGGGTCAATTACGCCTCGTTGACCGAGCAAATAGAAAATGCCGTTGCTCCCAAGCCGATTCCTGGTAGTACAGAGGATAGCACAGAGGGTGACACATTCCAGGTGCTAGGAACTACAAAAGAGTTGTGTGTCATGCCAACTTTGGATAATTTCAGTCGGCTGCTGCAGGTGAGCCCCGCTTCATTAATAACCGAACAAAAGGGTGACCCGACGCTTAAGCAATTCCAGGACAGTTCGAAAGAGGGAATCGCCATACGAAATGTGAGATTCCAAGAGAGGAGCGGCATACTCTATCGAAAATATCTAGATAGGCGAGGAGTAGAGTTTGACCAGGTATTCGTACCTCAGGCGTATCGTCAGGATTTGCTTAGTTTGGTGCATGGAGGATCATGGTCAGGCCACTTAGGCGTAAAGAAGACGAAAAATCATCTTTTACGGGAATACTACTGGCCTGGATGCTTTAAAGATGTAGAGAGGTTTGTAAAATCTTGCGATGTGTGTCAGCGAGTGGGTAAGCCGGGAGATAAGGCGATATTTCCAATGAAGCTGGTACCCGTAATCACGGAGCCCTATCGTCGGTTGGTAATTGGCACAGTAGGTCCTTTGCCCAAGACAACTTCAGGCTACCGTCACATCCTGACCTTAATCTGCCCAGCTTCTAAATTTCCAGAGGCGGTCCCGCTAAAAGAGCTAAGTTCCGTGGAAGTAGTGAACGCACTTCTGTCCGTGTTTGCCTGGGTAGGCTTTCCTGCCGAGATACAATCAGACTAGGGAACCATTTTCACGAGTGCCTTAACGACAACCTTTCTAGAGCGGTGTGGCGTGAAATTATTGCATAGTTCAGTCTACCATCCGCAGTCGAACTCGATAGAGAAGCTTCGCTCCGTGATGAAGCGAGTGTTAAGAGCCTTATGTTTTGAACGAAAAACTGACTGGGAAATATGCTTACCTGCAACGATGTTTGCACTAAGAACTGCACCACATGAGACAACAGGGTTTACGCCAGTGGAACTTGTTTACGGCCGCAGACTGCGATCTCCTCTTCGTATGCTGAGAGAGTCGTGGGAAGGTCAGGTTGATTATCCTGTAGTAGTGGAATATGTCCTCACCTTGTTGGATCGTCTAACAAAAGCCCAGGAACTGACCGAGAGTGCGATGACCAAAGCACAGCAGAAGGCTAATCTTTACCACGATCGAACAGCTAAAGCGCGACACTTTGCTGTAGGAGACAGGGTCATGTTGTTGAGGCCCTCCCAAAAGAATAAGCTTGAAGTGCAACGGGTAGGCCCGGCCGAAATTACTCGAAAATTGTCCGAACACCAACTATGTGGTATAATTACCAGGAAGTCGTAAGGTACACCAGGTGTATCATAGCAACTTACTCAAACCCTATAAAGAGAGGGAAGCCATCGTGAACATGACTTTAAATGTTCCGGAAGAGGTTCCGGCAGAAATTCCTGAATTAGCTCCCGAATCGGACGAAGTCCCGATCGAGAAAAGAGTTGAGGATTTAGTATCAAAGTCACAGCCCACAATGAAGCAGGTGGTGCCCTCTACTTCATCAAAGACTGTCGTCACCAAGCCGACTGCCGGCGCTGATCTCTCCGGACAGTGGCTGCAAACCTCAGCCCATTGAGATCTTTACCCCCCCCCCCCCCTCGCGCGAGAGACTGTTACGATCGGCCCCAGCGTTGGGATTCTCCGAAGGTTTGCGAACCCCTCTGGGAGATCGTCGACGCATTCCCGGGATAGCCTGCACCTGAGACGGCCTTGCAGCCAAGCGAAAACAAAGGTCAACGCACTGGTTTTGCGCTAGGGAACCAAGCAAGAGGAGTTGCGGGGAGAACCGGTTCTTGACCGACTGTGTCGTCGACCCCCACCTCCCCATTCAGGCTCCTCCCTCTCGCCGGGAGAATTCCGGAATCTGCTGTGCGTTCATGACCATGTTTGGGCCTTTTTAGGGCGTCGTGACCATATTTGGGCATCGTGTTAGGTTGTGCCCTTCCATGTGTTGTGAGGTGTATTTCCCCTCCCTCGTGGCCGAGGTGCCGGGGCCACCGTATTGGCTGACGATGCGGACAATGCGCCCAGTGTTGGCAACGCGGCGCTATAAAATGCCGAAGACGTTTTGTATCTCTCTCTCTCTCTTCTCTCTTTGGATCAGTTGATCACTTCTCAACATGTAAATAAATCTCTGTTGTTCGTTCGGGCGCTTCTTCTCGCTGAATTGTCGGACGATGGATCCTGCGACGGGGCCAGCTACCGAAAACGAGACCGGCAGGACCCGGAGTCCCAACATGGCTTAATCGGAGACCGCACAAATTGCCCCGCCGCGGTGGTCTAGTGTGTGTGTGTGTGTGTGTGTGTGTGTGTGTGTGTGTGTGTGTGTGTGTGTGTGTGTGTGTGCGTGTGTGTGTGTGTGTGCGTGCGTGCGTGCGTGTGTGTGTGTGTGTGTGTGCGTGCGTGCGTGCGTGTGTGGGCGTGTGTGTGTGTGCGTGCGTGTGTGTGCGCGCGTGTGCGTGTGCGTGTGTGTTCACCTTCATGAGACAACAACCGTTCACCTTTGTTGTTGTTGCTTTTCGGGTTGTGGCTTGCCCGAAGCCCCTCAGAGAAAAAGTGTAGACAGACAGAGCACCCTGTTTACTTGTCCATGCCCCGGCCGCAACTGCCAGCGGGTGCTCACTGCGTTTCACGAGCGCATCCCCGATCCTCGTCCTCCTGTTCAATGATCAGCGCGCTCGCAGCCGCCGGGCCCATAAACAATACTTCACTAGCTAATCGTGTATTTTAGATCGGCGTTTTATGACGCAGAACTTCTGACGTCGGCTACGGTATCAGTGTCGCCGTCAGCTTTGGCGTCATTGGTTGTGAGCGAAAAATCATCATCTCGTGCGTAATTGAAAAAAAAATTGAGAAAGATGCAAATTAAACAAAATAATAACGAATATGGGTGTCAGTGAGAATCTACCCCGGGTCGTTTGCGTAGCAAGCTAGTGTTCTTCCACACAGCCACGCGTCTGCACGGAAATACAGTGAAAATGACTTCATTTCCTTGGAAATGCAAGTGAGCATACCTTGCAGGCTTTACGAATAGACGCGTTCTCTATACACGCTTCAGAATGCACCATGTACTATCGCAGTAGTAATGCATGGTTCAAGCGTATATTGGGATCGGGCGTCAGAACATGTGATTATCATGAATTTATTTATTTAATTAATTTCTTTATTTATTGAAATATTTATTTATTTCTGTTACCCTCCATCGCCGAAGCATTACAGAGGAGAGTGGGTTACAAAATGAAAAATACAAAACAACAAAACATGCTATATATGAACAAGACTAAAGCAGAATAACATCTCAATAAGTGGCCCCGCTGCGGTGGTCTAGTGGCTAAGGTACTCGGCTGCTGACCCGCAGGTCACGGGATAGAATCCTGGCGGCGGCGGCTCCATTTCCGATGGAGGCGTAAATGTTGTAGGCCCGTGTGCTCAGATTTGGGTGCACGCTAAAGAACCCCAAGTGGTCAAAACTTCCGGAACCCTCCACTACGGCGTCTCTCATATTAATATGCTGGCTTTGGGACGTTAAACCCCACATATCAATCAATGAAATCTTATTGAGTGAAACGAAAGAAAAGTGAAGCGTAAAAAAACAAAATTAAGAGAATCCCAAAGAAAAAAATAGTGAATGTGGTGATGTAATACTGATGTAAAAATCTAAAATGTAAATGTGATTTAAAAATGTAAAATTAAAAGAAGTAACACGCAAAAGTGTCACTTTTTTTTATTCAAGCACGTGATTTTCCCGGTACTCTTCTGATCGAGTATATTTATATAATTCACTGTTTAATAAGTGATACTAATTACAAAAGGCCCACACAATACTGCGCCTATTCCTTTAAGGTCACGTAGTGGTTGCATAACAAGTTCAAAAAGATTTCACGCGTGTAATTGGAGGTAGTTTTAATCATGCTACACAATACATAGAATGCAGCAGTATGCGAAAGCTAGACTGATACAAACTATTTTGAACTCATTATGCCCAATATAGGGACAGTAAACCGCTATCACATTCCACTCTTGAAGGCGAAGATTAGAGTTGCCCAATTTTCGTATAACGTTTGTATGCTTTGGAGATGATACCAAGCGTGGTATGCAAACTTTTCTTCTTTCTTTTATTGCAATGGCGAGTGATCTGACCAACTGTACAGGGAGTAGCACGTATACCTATGTATATTAGGTTAACATAGGTAATGCTGTCACATTTGAAATGACGAAAGATGTCATAAAGTAATAATCTCTTTCTTTGTTGAAAACAGAGCCTGCGAACAATTATTCTTTGTCCTAATTTTATACAGTTTTTTATTCAATCTGTACTGATAGGCTAGATTGTGAGCCAATGCTTTGACGATGTTTCGCATGATATACAAATTGATGAATTGGTAGAAAAGACGCAAACGCATGCTCTGAACGTTTGTTGTCACCGCTCGAATTGTATAGGAGCAAGGTGCCTGCAAAGTGAAAGGGAACCATGTCGAAAACGATTCCACACGCGGCGATATATTGGCAGAAATTCTGCCTGCACTGCGAGAGGTACCGGGTTCGATTCCCAGTTTCACCGTGCACCCATCGGCGTCCAAGTTGAGGCACGACATGCGATGCGAGTATATCAAGAGATGGTGACCCCCTCGTTGTGCACCCTTACGCATTGCGCCGCTCACCATCTACCTCTGCTTCGACTGTCTTGCATCGCAGATCCCGCTCTAAAGACCACAGTCAGCCGCAAGTAAATGTCAGAAAGCTAAGGTTCTCGTGACTTTACAAAATTAAGTCTAACCTCGCCCTAGGTGAAGTCGAAAGGGAGTTGTCGTAAACGGGCTTCCGAATTTCCCGTTCACTTTTTCTTTTCGACAGTGCATGCGTGCTGCAGATCTCAGGGAACCATTCGCGCTCCGAGCCATTAATTATATACCAACCGGGGGAGGCCTGACAAATGGATCGCGAACGCCCAAAATCTCTTGCACGCATCTGAATTTGTCATTCTTGCTCGTTCTCCCCAATGCACCTAATCTTCTCGTCGTGCCTGCGTGGCACTGCCACTCGTTCTTTGTCGTTCCGGTATGCTTCAGGCAGCTAGCTATAGGACCGCAGAGGCATATGCCGGTGAAATCAGAGCTCGCTTGGCAATCGTGTTCACACCAGTGCTATTAAGTTTGTCAGAAAGCAACGCTTCGGGAAAAACTAAAAAAAAAAGACGAAGACGGTTCCTGCTCGCGTTGGGGTGAACTGGCGCACAGAGGCTACGGCGGGTGAGCGAAGAAGAAACGAGCGGGGCGCCCGAACAAGCGAACTCAAAGCGCGCGTTTGCAGCGACCCAGCTCGCTAGGGTCGCTTCTTTCGCCTGTCTCGGTTTTGCGGATCATTTGCGTCCAGAAATCGTCGTTGAAGCGGAGGAGAAAAAACTTTCAGAAATTAGCGCTCGCGTAGACACCACCCACAACACGAGGCACGCCTGTCTCTTCCCCTTCCGCGCGTCCCGCTTCGCTTGAGTTAAGGAGCTCCTGTATTGAAAAAAATGAAGAAAAAAGAAGATAGAGGAGAGATAGATAGTTCCAGAGAGAGACGGCGAGAAAGAGAGAGAAAAAAAAAACAAGATTGCGAAGCTTGGAAGCGAGCAAGCGCTGGGAGAATTGAGAACCGAGCTTCTATGTAATGAGGGCCGCTTTCAAAAAGTCCTTGTCTTTAGCAGGAGAAATTAATTTTCTTCGCCCCACGAAGCACGCGTTAGGGGAAACTGCGTCTCAGGACGGAGAGCGAGTGGATGCAAGGCTAAAAAAGATTGTTCAAGCAGCAGCAAGAAAACGGGGAGAGGGAGAAAAGAAGAATTAGGGAGAACAGCGGAGACAGCATCAACGATATGCGCAGAATGAAAAAGAATTGGAATTGCGCGTGATCGCAGGGATCCCGGGTGCAACCGTAGAACCGTTAACGGATCAACCGTCCCAGGCGCACTGCTTGGCGAGTAGAATGTGGAAGAGAAGGAAGAGGAGGGTGAAGACCTTTCTTTGAAACCTGTGGGCCCGGGTGCCTTGTTCAGACACGTCGATGATTCAATCACGTGTTTTTCCCCATACTCTTCTAATCGGCTTTATTTATATATAAATTTTATTGATCATCGAAGAGGACAGACGACGTCAATATTACGAGTCTTATCTTGCTCGTAGACTTGCTCCACTCTTGTGCGCACGTTTTACTTGGGGATTAATTTTAGTCCTTCCACTCCACTGCGCTATCACTGGCTCTACGCGATGGGCTTTATTGATTTCTTACATCGCCATTCGTTTCTTGATAGCTACGGTAGGCGACGACGGTGATACGCAGTATATGTAGTGAGACCCATGGTTTGTCAGTGGTTTGTTACTGTTGCTGGAATACTATACACAAATGACGACCAGGGTTGCCACTGCGTGGAATTGAAAAGGCTCCAGAACTCAAGCCAAATATAGCGAAGGTAGTCATGTCATTCAATCTTATCGCCAAAATTTTAGCGAGATAGCTTATGATTCGTACTATGGACAGAGTTTTTAGTATTGATGAATAATAAAATCATTTTGAATAAGTAAGGTAATATTTTTAAATGTAGCCAGTAAATAACCCTGGCGTTAACAGGAAATTTTCGTTGTCAAATTGGTCGAAGAAAAGCCAATTTAGCGCAAAGTAGCCACCAATGGCAACCCTGAATTGCTGACGCAGCAAGAGTATTGAGTCGCCCGTCTCTGTACGCCCTTGGTCAGTGCAGACCGTCGTTGCTGCCATATTGCAATTCTCGAATTCACATAGGGTGCACGAAACTAAATTTTTCTTGAGCACAATGTGTAAAGCCCAAACTCCATAAGCACGAAAATGCGCGCGACAGCGACGAGCGACGCGACGTAGATCGGCGTCGCGCGATCAGTCGCTAGCGCAGGCAAACCTCCTTCACGCGACGGCTTCGGCGAGCGAATTCCACTGTTGCTGGCATGAGGCCGTCAACTCGCACCAAGAAAACCGCGTAGCAAGCGGTTTCCAATTTAAAAAAAATTGCCCGCAGCTTCCCTCGGGGGAACACTGAGGAGGATGCGGACCATATAATTGGTTAACGGGGTGTTAAAGTGCGACTTACTTGGGTCGATGGCTAAATTGGTTAACGTGGTTGTGAAATGGGGTGTTAAATTGCGACTTACTTGGGTCGATGGCTAAATTGGTTAACGTGGTTGTAGGAGGGGGTGTTAAATGAGTGAACACGTACACACGTATGCGAAAGGGCGGCGCTGGTCGAAGGGACGTCGATCATTGTGTTTGTGGGTTCGTTGGAATTCATTTCACCGCGACCTTGGACGTCGACGCGCCGTACAAACCAACCGACGAGCGGAAACTGAGCGAGCGAGCGCCGACCTTGAGTATATATACAGCACGACGGCGCATGCACTGTCAGCTGTTGAATGTTCTCGAAGCGCGACGCCACATGCGCGTCCACTGGAGAATCAGGAGAATTGTAGATGTCGAACGCGGTGTGTAGAGGAGGAAGGGTGCACAGATGGTGGAGGAGTGAAGCGCGCGCGGTGTGTAGAGGAGGAAGGGATGCACAGATGGTGGAAGAGTGGGCGACGGCGCGACGGCGCATGCGCGCGCGTCAGCTGTCGAATGTTCGAGAAGCGGTGCGGACGGCGCGGACGGCGCGGACGGCGCACTACAAGGCGCGAGTATAAGATGCTCCGCATCTAAAATAAGATATATTGTTGTGTAATGGAACGGAAAGTGTTTATTATTGCCTTGCAGCATTTTTTATATGCGCACGCGTAATAAACATTGCGTTATTTCTTGTTGCGCATACGTGACTCGGGCAGGGTCACGTGCACCTATGTAGTCTTCGTCTTTTCCGGTTTTTCGCTATTGGCTGCTTGAGCCCAGCACTTCCGGGCGATGAGCGACGGTTTCCAAATCGGGAGAACCGAGCGATCGCGCGAAAACGAGCACGCGACACGTCGCGCGAACGCCCTGTTTCGTCGCTCATAGCGTCGCTCGTCGTTGTCGCGTGCATTTTCGCGCTTATGGAGTTTGGGCTTAAATGAGTGAATCTTCAGGCTGGTTGGTTTAAGATTTCTGTAAGTATGTCCCGTCTTATGAACTATCACCGTGGGCAGATTTAAGTAGATTCCATGACCTCTTTAACCACTTCTACGAGTTGGTCAAAGTACGCAATCAATACTTTGTCTTGGGTTGAAGCAGTGTGCACAGAACGAGGCCGATGAAGAAGAGGAGCACGAACAGGTGCTTCGTCCTCGTCCCGTGCGCACTACTTGAATCCAAGATGAACGCCTACCAACTCCATCAAGTTTCTATTCATATTCAATATGTTATATGTCACTGTTTTTCTTTAAATACCAAGCATTTCTTGGTAATTAAAGGCCTATCTATCTATCTATCTATCTATCTATCTATCTATCTATCTATCTATCTATCTATCTATCTATCTATCTATCTATCTATCTATCTATCTATCTATCTATCTATCTATCTATCTATCTATCTATCTGTCTGTCTGTCTGTCTGTCTGTCTGTCTGTCTGTCTGTCTGTCTGTCTGTCTGTCTGTCTGTCTGTCTATCTATCTATCTATCTATCTATCTATCTATCTATCTATCTATCTATCTATCTATCTATCTATCTATCTATCTATCTATCTATCTATCTATCTATCTATCTATCTGTCTGTCTGTCTGTCTGTCTGTCTGTCTGTCTGTCTGTCTGTCTGTCTGTCTGTCTGTCTGTCTGTCTGTCTGTCTGTCTGTCTATCTATCTATCTGTCTATCTATCTATCTATCTATCTATCTATCTATCTATCTATCTATCTATCTATCTATCTATCTATCTATCTATCTATCTATCTATCTATCTATCTATCTATCTATCTATCTATCTATCTATCTATCTATCTATCTATCTATCTATCTATCTATCTATCTATCTATCTATCTATCCTTGTGGATACCTTCGAACAGGGAACTTTAAATATTCCTTTTAATGAGGCCTTGCACAAACTCTGCGTGAAAAAAAAACTATACACACTTACTATCCTACACCAAGATAGCACTACGTTCAAGTGCACTACACAAGCGACAAAGTGACACTCTCGACAGAATATTTAGGGATACGTGTCTGGTTGCTCGGCGAACAAGCCACGTCGATTACGTAACAAAATGCGAGAATAATGTGGCTTGAGAAGGCTTTGAGATACGCGTGGTCAGTGGGGGGGCAAGTTCGCGACCTCGAGAGTGGTGCCTTTCGGCATCGCGCTTTCGCGACGAACAGCGACGTGGCGAGTGGCGATCGAGCGCGAAGACCTCGGCGGCTCATTACCATTCGACGAGTGCACGCCGTCCCGATTGGCTTCGTTTGCTCACTTGTCGTTCTTAGCGCAAACTGTGTCGGGTTCACTCGGCACGCGAAAGGGGCACGGTTCAACGAGCTCACTGACGTCGGAAAGAATTCCGAGCGGCACAGAAAAAGTTTCTGTCGCACAGACAGAGGTGGTTGGCATTGCGATGTAGCGCCTCGGTGTTTGCGGCAGTACCGAATGGATGCGTGATTTATCCTTGCATCTGTCAGCACAGTCTGGTGCAATTAGCCTGACTGCACCTGTTTGTGCAAAATCTGTGCAATGTGAAGCTCTAGGAGTGCGTTCGTGCATGTTTTGGGGCAAGTGCGTTTCATTAGGTTTGTTTGAGGAAGCGTATGTGCATAAGCGGTTTCACCATCGGGTCTCCGTGTGTGTGCGTGGGCGTGTGTGTGTGTCTGTGAGTGCGTGCGCAGTTTACGTTGACGGGCACTTGCATTAGTGCTTGGTTCAGTAAGTCATAAGCTTAATACACTTCGGTAATTTTTGTCTCAAGCAAACAACGCGAAAACGGCTGTTGTATAACTAACTATCGAACCATTTGTGCAATGCGGCGCTTAGAGAATTCAGGTGCTTACAATTGCGGTTCGTGTACTTTCTAAGTGCGAATAACATAGGGGCTCGAGCAGTGGTCTGCTGTTACACGTTAGTGGTCTTGACTGTCATCGTTTCGTGTCATCTCATGCCGTCGCTTGGCGGCAAGCAGAGAAAATGACGTGGAGTACAGTATAGACGTTTTTTTTTTCGTTGACGCCGCCATCTTGCTAGCGGGCGACGCTTTTCTGGTCTGGCAACTCATCTGGCATGTGGGAGGCTCGCTGTTTGCATAGTAGGTAAGCGTGCGACTGTGATTTTATCGTTCGCGTGTATTTCTTACGTGGTAAATGTCGACTGAAATGATGCAGGTTCTTTAGAAAAAGAGTCTAAATGAGACGTTCTGACAAGGTTCAAGTCGTTGAGGGCCAATTGTTTTGTTATACAGTGCCACGAACGAGTCCACCTCTGTTGATGCAGTATATTCACAGCACCGACTTTCTGTTCAAAGAATGTGCAATATTTTCAGGTCTTTCTTTTCCAGAATGGGCATCAGCACTTCGAGAGCACAGTGAATATCTTTTTTGAGCTGTAGTCATTTACTTTTGCAACAAGATTTTTTACGTCGCGCCATCGCATCGGCTACTGCTATTGCGTGAAGGCGTGCGTTGGAGTGTAGTGGTTCGTCTTTATTTCGTTGCACTGACGGTTTTATTAACTGTGCACTAACTGTTGTCTAAATTGTTTCTCAACTATGAAGGAATCACTGTATCTTACTCGCTCGTTTGTTTTTACAGGTATCCACTTGAATACAGCTCTTATACATCAAACGACGCTGACGGGCCTGCACGTCCTCTCTTTATCGTATTTTTTAACCGTGATATTTGAGTGACTCTCGGCACCGCGGTACTTTGACCGACGATAGAAAGAAATGTTACGGGGGCTGTTTATCGGGGAAATACTGTCATCGTTGGAATAGCTGTATAGGCTGCGTACCTTCTGTTCATAGCCGAGGTTGATGCGGTTCGTTCGCCTTAGAAGTGCTCTGAACATACCCGAGTACCCGCTGAAGGTACAAAGTTTTTCCTGTTTTAGTTTGCAAGCCGTAGAAGCCGCTGCTCCTCGTCAACAGGAAAACGATGCAACTTGCAGAGTCCACGGCCACACAAACTCCGCGTCTGATGATGTACATGGCATATTTCAACCGACAGCAGGTCATTTTTTCTGTAGTTGTTACTGCACCCAAAAACAGCGCAGTGCTTCTTCGATGACCAATTCTCGGCCGCCCTAGCAATAAAGCAAAAAATATAATTCGAAGATTAGCCAATTCACGGCAAATCGCTCGGTAACGCCACACATACCAGCCTCAACATACACACTTCAAGCCGTCGCGCGCATGCCAGAGAGGAGGAATACGTTGGTTGCCAGAGCGAACCTCCTCGCCCAATGCAAAGCCTATAGAAAGGGACGGAAAACAGAAGTAAGGCTGAGGAGTAGTGATGGGAGGGTGAGTAGGAGGAAAGGGTAAAGATAGAAAGTAAAGCAGAGTATGGTCATGACTAGTACAGCATAGCAAGGGGGTCAAAAGGGGAAGTATGGGTGAGGTGAGATGTAAGCGCGAGGAAGAAGGTAAGGAGGAGGAGAGAGTGCGCCACTGCATGATAAATCAAGGTTTTCTTTCCCGCCATGGATGCTGAGGCTGCCTGGTTGAAGCACCAGCGCGTGCACCGCTGAAAAACAGGTGAACTATAGCGCTGCGAACTTCTTACAGCTTTCACGTCGAGTGCAAGTGAACAGGTTTATCATGAGTGATTGACCGGATTAAACGATCCAGGGAAACATGCACAACTTTATATAGGTGGCAATTGTGTGCGTCGCAATAATTTTGCGGCTCTCAGTGCTCTTGGGCGCTTACTACTTGTGTGTAAGTACACGAGATCCCTCGTATGTCTTAGAAAGCACTATCTGCTGAGGAGAAGGAGGTGCGCCTCTCAGTGGATGACCCAAAGCCGCTGTTTTGGCCGCTAGTGGCATGAAGAAAAAAATTCACAGCATATCCATGGAGTGAATAACGATGAGTGGGTGAAGCTTCTGTCTGCCCATCCGTCCGGCGGGCTGGCGGACAAACGGGCAGACTGACGGACGGTAGGACGGATCGACGGGTGGGTGGTCAGACATGTGGGCGGGCGGACGTATGGATGGACGGTTCGCCTCACTCATCATCATTCACTCCGTGGATATGGTGTGAATTTTTATAAGAAAACCACTAACGACATCTAGTGGTATTGTTTCCAAGGGCATAGTCACACAACGCGATCCAGTGAGCAATTCTTAAAACTAACTAGAAGTGGCTACTATTACAACATACTACTACTAGTACGAGGGAACGACCTTCATTCTAAGGAGCTTCGCCCCTAAAAAAAGACTTGCGCACCCATCCCCGATATAACCCGACCAATCAAGCCACTGATGTCTGGGGGAGGCACGCATATGGAGACTATTGTTTCAGGGGGGGGGGGGGGTGGCGTAGACTGTCCGGATCCGTACTGCTTTTTTTTTATTGTGAGGCTGCGTGTCCTAACCGTTTCACTTGAATGCCATATCGTCTTCCATTTGAGTGACTGTTTCTGATTGTAAGTGTAGTAAGCGTATGGGCACATACCCCATATTTTTTTTTTACTTTGGTGCTAATCTTGCGATCTTCTTTTCTTGCATCGTTACACTTTCTTATTGATATCGTATGTGTAAGAAAATAATTACGGTCATTTCTTTGAGTTTATTACTTTTCAATCTTCATGCTCTATTATGCTTATGCTTTATTATGCTTATGCTTATTATACTTTATGCTTTATGTTTGCTCAAATTTTTGTACATTGTCACTGCAATAAAAGTGTTGCCTATGCTGCCCATTTGTAAGGGGTCGTGGTCCCAGTCAAGCCCATTAGAGGCTTTTTGACCACGGCCCTCAGCATCCCGAATGTTGAAATAAAAAAAATAAATGAAAAAAACCCCACATTCACACGGGAAAGGTCCCCTGCACGGTGCCTGACGGCCATAGCCCGGAATGAAGCTCCCTTCGACAGCCACATCAGTATCAGAACACGGTTAGGTCGTCCTGTGATGAAGTATTTTACAAGGCATCGGAATCCATAAAACATCGATCATTGTTATAGAATGGTCGTCTCTGGAAGATATTATACTGTCAAGAACAAAGACGCCACGGACATTCTCTGATGAATGCTCAAACTTAAGAGGGCTTATTAACCATCATGCACTGAATAGGCCATGAAGCATGCAATATAGAGCAGTTCGTTTCATCGCGCGAACGTTTGTGTCTCAAAAATAAAAATGAAACTCGACAGCCCAATAAACGGTAGGATTCACAATTAGCTAATTTAGCGATAACACACTTCAAAAGGACCTCGGACAGGGTGCAAGAAAATTTGTCCCTTTCTTCTGACTCTCCTGTGAGTGGAGCGAGTTAACTGAAAGATGCTTAAGCGTAATGCAAGAAAAGAGACCCTCATTAGGATTGATCATCGGCCAGGTTTACCCGGCTAACAGTTCCTGAAGAAGCTTTATCATGATCATACTCATCATAAGTAATGAATTCAACCCATTATACTGATAAACGTCTTGAGACTTGTAAACACTGTCTATTTTAAATATTTCTCTCGCTTACTAAGTTTCAGGAACGATTCCTATGGGTCTCGTACTCTATCTCACCATCTGGTTTGTAGAAACTTTTTTTTTTCCGTCCTAAATGAAAATAGACTTTACTTGAATCCACCTATTACTTTTCTGTAAAGCATTTCTGTGGTTTGCATGTGTATAAGCAGGCGGAGTTAAATTAAGCCTTGATGCAATGCTTCATCTGAAAGTGACAATGCGTTCGGGAATGCGGGTGAGCGTTTAAACATTATATATGTGTGCACATGTGCCTTAAAAAATTTCGCAGTGGTGCTATTGTTCACGAGGAATGTAGTTGACACTATATGAGTTGTGCTAATCGGAAGAGCATAATATTCGCTAGCAGAAATTGAGGCCTCCTGGAAATTGGAAGGTACAGGCTTCGAGTATTGCTATGCAAGCTTCGCAGTGCGAGCGTCTCAAGGTACCTCTTAGAATCACAGAGCAAACTACGTGGTGTAGATCACACACAGAGCAGTTGGTGGTTTCATTGCATAGGTCCTATAGTTGGAACTTGAGATTACAGTGCGCGCTGGTCATGTATTGTTAAGTCAAAGAGGAAAAACTAAATAAATTAAAAAAAAGTTTCGTAAATTGTTCGAGCCTCTATTCTGGCCTTGCAGCCACGCCTTTTGTCTTCACTAATTGGCTATTTCTTTTTCAGAACTCATTGCACAATATAATCTATATTGCAAGTACGTGTGGGTACCTGCATGGTTCTACACTAACCTGCTGAGAAATGTTCTTAAAATTCCGCAAGACAACCGACACTCACGAGTAACTGTGTACGTATAACAATGTTATATACCGCACAAGGTTGCCGCTCTATTCTGTGACAATACGTGGGGGTACGTGGGAGCGTATGTGTTTGCGCACGCTTCCTTTCTCTTCTTTAATCTTTTGTCCTTATACCCCATTTCTTTGGTCTGTACAGGGTAGCATGCCGATTATTCCAATGCTAATTACTATCCCTGACTTTCCTCTCCCTGTCTTGTTTTACTTCCTTACTTCGTTCACTTTCTTGATTTCGTTACGTCCACTTGGTGTAGTCGCCATTCGCGCCCTATGGGGAGTGACAGTCTCATTTCCGTCTCATTGCACTTGCTTCTCAGGCGGATGGAGATGCAGCTTCGCTGCTCGGTAATAGCTCAGCACTGTGTTTGAAAATATTGGTTTTGTTCACATGCAATGCAATACGTAGAATAGGAAGCAAACAGTATGCACCAACGCCTTGTCATTTCACACGCAAATAAAGAAAACATATACTAACAAATGCTTGTGTGTAACTCGAACAAACAAATACACAAAAGCATGCATGGAACTTCGACGCACTTACACACGTATACATGCAGAAGCGTAATCTACCCATTTACCCATTAGCCTGACAGCGAGCGGGAGCGCGCGCGCACACACACACACACACACACACACACACACAAAACTTGGTCTATTGGTGCATTGCTTGAAGTAACAGAGAACATTCATCAAGGTTTTCCCTGAATTCGTTTTAGCAGATTGTTTTATATTACTTTGGGATGTTTCTTCTATTCATTTTTAATTACCTTGAGCCTTTGACATACCTCATGACGCTATTTTTATGCATAGTGAGACCCCCCTACCCCAATATATACTGGTGGGCATACGCAATAAGTCCAGCAGCACAAGCAGGGATAACATGAACAGGTGCGCATACAGACACAGAGTCACAAAATACGCGTATGCATGCACGCGTATATACGCAGGCACAAGCACACGCGCATATGGTTGAAGTAGTGGACAAACCAGGAAAGAAAAATTGACGTCGCTTTCTAATGCGAGTCGTGTACCACGTACGTAATTGGCAAGCATGAAATTTCTTTAAAAAAATTCAACGAACAGCGCTGTCGTTCTTCCATAGTACTGACGCGAATTTCGGGCTCAAAGACACAGGTAACAGGCCCGTTGCTATTCATCAATGTCTCCAAGTGAAGCTCAGCTTAACGGATGCGCGTGTGTGAGTCAGGTGCGGGTGGTGGTGGGCTTAGGAATGGAGGTGGAATGTACACGCGAACAGCGCAAGGTGCACAAGTGTGTCTGCTCTGCCGGGAAACGTGCTCGGGAGGCACGTTTCGGCTGCGCTCCGTTCCAAGGCTCAGCGAGAAAAGGACGTCGCCGTCTCCACCCGTGCGCGTAGCGTGAAGTCCTCGGCGAGTTGCCATTTGAAGAATCGGCAGAAGGCCGCGGCATCCCGGTTAAATCTTTGAGCAAAAGCGTTCGCCTAAGGGCACGCGACATGCGCCGGGGTCTCTTCTTCCCCGTCGCTCTTTGACAAAGAATCTCCTCAGTGATTTCGGCATTGTTGTCTGAAGTAGTAGTCGGACACACGGTTACCTTCACTTTTTTTTTTCTCTAAGTACTCCGCGAAACGTGAACGTGTAGCCTTGTTAACTTCAAGAAAGATCACAGGGGCCCGGCTTGCTGACTAGGCTATTAAGGCCTCATGCCTTAGTTTTTCCTCTCGGCGTTGTCACGCTGTAACATAATGAGCCTTATTAAAGTTTACGCGTGACCTGACCCGTTAAATAGTCTAGAGGTGGATTGGCTGCGGCGGCTGCATTTCCGATGGAGGCGGAAATGTTGTAGGCCCGTGTGCTCAGATTTGGGCGCACGTTAAAGAACCCCAGGTGGTCCAAATTTCCGGAGCCCTCCACTACGGCGTCTCTCATAGTCATATCGTGGTTTCGGGACGTTAAATCCCACAAATCTATCAATCTAGAGGTGGATTGCATCAACGTGACCGTGAAACCACCATGTTGGACCATCAGCATGATGGAATGAAATGTTTGCAATGTCGCAATAGTGTTACGAAAACACCACATGCAGGTTATTTTGTTATTCATGCTCAGATGCGCTCCCGCCACATGGTTATCACATTGTAGCTGGCGCTATGGTCGTCATTATTATTGAAGTTCTTTCGGCGTTTTTGAACTGTACGAAAACCTTTCGACGCATTCCAAGCAAGTATGTGCCGCCAAGACAGGCCGATTTACTTTCAGCAAAACGTGAACAAGGGGTCCCAGGACCGGTTCAGCGCTAATAAAACGCACGAGCAAGGAAAGGCCATTGTGAACTTGACTCCATGCAAGGCTTTCCAGGCAAACAATAAGGCAACTGGGGTATTTTTGAGGTCACGGTGGATTTGGAGAGACCGGAACCAGTGTGGTATTTTCAGTTTGGGCTGAATTTAAAACCCAAATTAGTTGTAGCAAATGACGAGGGATTAGTCGACCACTCCCCCTTCCTCCTCTCTCCATAGCATCCGCTAAAAGCAGTGGAAGGTTTGAGGGTAAGTTGTCAGAACACTACGTTGTCCTACCCGAACGCAGTCAGACAAGTTTGGCACGTGTACCGGGAGCCGGTCTTTCGAACCTCACCCTACTTGCCGGAAGAGTTCTTGGAAACCAAGATTATCTATCATCGGACGTGCACGAAATCTTGGTGACGTGGACAAAACGTTGGTGCAGTGCGTTTGTGACCACATTCGGGCATCGTGTAGACTGTGCCCTCTGCACGTGCACTGTGTGGTGTCCTTCCCCGCCTTCGTGGGTGGGTCCTCTATATCATCTAGGGCCGTATTGGCTGAAGTCGCGGACAATGCGCCCAGGGTTAACAACGCGGTGCTATATAAGCCGAAGACCTTTTGTATATTTTGCAGTTCTTGAGTTCTAGTTCCTGTTCAGTTCTGCAAAGAGCACATACTTGATCACCTCTTTTCGAATTCTCAGTTACTAACCATGTACATAAATTGTTGTCGTTCTTACGAGCGCCTCATCTGACTAGTTCGACGATGGGTCCTAAGACGGGAGCCCACTACCAAACTGAGACCCTCGGGACCCGGAGTCACAACGCTGGTTAACCACAACTTTCTTGTTATCAAAGCCGCCAAACTGCATCCATGATGTCTCGTGCAAGCTTCCTGCTCAACCTGCTTTTTTTTTGCTTTTCGTTGTTTTGTCGCACCCGATCTCTCCGCTCTTTTCCAATCACGTTTTTGTGGGTAATACATTTTTTTATTCGGGTGATCTTGCACCTCGACTTGGAAAAACGAATAGATAAATATTTTGTTGTCTTTGTCGATAATAAAGAACAAAGTAAAAGACAAGAATACGAGCAACACCACCGCTTCCAAACACGTGCCCCCACGATAGGTGAGTATATGATGATCTGTTAGAATCGTTATAAGAAACACTCTTCATGGCAGAATAAACAAGACACCCTAAGGTTACCGTCTATGGTGCGGGTTCACGATACTGCTCATCGCCGACTGTACGCGTGTACCATGCAGTCTCTCACGCCTGGCACACTGGATTTAAAAAAAAATATCAAGCAACACACATCCATGTCGTCGAGTGCCATCCTGTTGAAGAGCTTGCTGGGAGGACGCCTATACACTGCACGGGCCGAGGAGTGGATGGCTATGCCGGCCCTTATATGGCTCATAAAATGAGTCTAGCGGCAATGAACAAGCCAGCTGTCGCGGCTCGCGACCAACGAGGCGATGACAGGAAAGAGCTCCACGAGCTTCTCCTTCTCTCCATCCTCCGCAGGTGCCGCTGCCTCCGACCTTATGCCAGGAGCGGCTCGCGAACATCGCGCCATTAAGTTTCCCCGGTGGAGAAGTAGGTCGCTAAACGTTCGTCGCCGGTAGCAGCACCCAAAGGCGTGTTGCGCTAACCAACTCGAAAAAGCTTTGCGCGCACGTGTGGGCGCTGAGAGCGTTCGTGCGCGCCAAATTGTGGTTCGTCGGAGAGCACGTTACCTGATATAGAGCTGTTTGCTTAAGTGACGTCAGCGCAGTCAGTGCGTTTAGGCGCCAGCTCTCCCCGGAAACGGAGATTCTTTGTGGCTTTGCACCTTCGTTGAAGAAGCGACATCGAAGTCAACACGTCGAGCGCTGGCGAGCGATGGCATATGCAGCTCAAATTTATGCGACGTGTTGGCAATACCGGGTGACTGTACTAATAACGGAAAGATCCCATCTTTTTTCTCCCCCAGTGCAACTGTGAAGTGCTGTGGGTATTTTCACTGTTTCAACAAGGACTAGTCTTTAATGAAGTCTGCTTGTAGACGTAGTTGTAGACGTCTCGCAGAAACTACTTGGTGCACCTATACAAGGCTCAAGTGAACGTTATCCTGTCTTAAGCCTGAAATTGGAGTAAAGTTAGCAGTGGCAAAGCTTTCTGCAGCCTAAAGGGATTCTGCACTGCCTCCAAGACCCGTGTCACCTCAAATGGTTTTGCGCTGCCTCCACGATCGCCCCATCTTAGACCAAGCTACGATGTCATGCGATGAGGTCATCATGCCACCCCCTTACATCACGTCAGGTGCAGTCACGTCATGACGACTTTACAAGGACGCGACAAGTTCTGGTCGTCTGTGACGTCGTGATGACGTCATATGGTGACGTCAGTACATTATGATTTTTTGTACCACTCGTGTTGATGCCGCCCCCGGAGGACGCCGATGTGAGACGCTGGTCAATTTTCGCGTTTTATGAGGCATCTAAGCCTTCCGTCATAATGAAGTAAACGAGGAGGGCGTAGGTGCCCACTCTAATTGGCGTTCACCCAAGCGTTGAGTCACAACCGATCGTGTTACCTTGCAAGCACATTGAAGCTATGCATTTCTGTGAATTACGATTCACGATCTCAGCTTTTGAGCCCGCTATCTTAGCCGGAAAAGCATGGTTGGCTACCCTACGGTTTTCGTTTTCACTCTCGGGCCACATGGCGTGCCATTTCTTTATTCAGTCGCTTCTTCATCTGTACTCATTCATGCATCTCGATGCTTCTTCGCTTGTTGCTTTTACTCAGAAACTCATTCATGAATTGGCAATCTAGAAAAATGTTCTCGCAAACTGGGTGCTTGTATATCGTACTGCAAATATTATTAGTAGGAATGTAGAAATAAATGAAAATGGTTCAAAGATAAAGCTCTAAGGTACATTTATTAACGCTAACCTTCCGTACACAACAGGTTTTTTTCTTCTTTCTTCTTCAAAGCTTTAGATACTTGTACTGCTTCGTTCATGTCCCTATGGAACTCATTGCCATTTTGAAAAGAAAGATTAAGTGATGCTCTCATCGAAACGCACAAATGTCATCCTGTAGGAAAAGCTGCTCGAGGCAAATAGAATAACGATTTTTGGCGACTTTCGTGATCTCTGGACTTAATTCGTTCCATCTCTAGATTTAGTTTTAGTTTCGGTTCGCCGGGACGAGGCCGTGCACCATACGCTCATTCGTCGTTCACCCTGCGGAACGCCATTACCGTACTTTCACTGTACATCCCGTCCTCGTAACTTCCATTTCGTACGAACAGCTTTGCGTTGTTCCTTCCCTTTTTTAACTTTCGATTCGCAACAGCGCGTTAGCTAGGTGACCCGAGAGAGACTTCCGGAGCCGCTGTTTTTCTACTCATTAACTGGCTAACGAGCCGATCCGCGGTGAAAACACTGAGAAGCAACAAAACCGTGACGTAGGACCGTACGCGACTCTTTACGCCTGAATATTCAAGCAGACACCGTCTATTCGATCTCGAGTCCTTCTTTCTTTTTTGTTCGTAGTCCGTACAAATAAAGAGAATGGCTGAGCGGGGAATAACGGGCGAAGCATTTGCGTATTCCTTTAGCATACGGACAAAATAGAAGCAGCAAGTTGTGCGTTCTCCACGGATCTACGTGTCGCTGTTCTATTGAAAAGCAGAGTACTTGCGGTGCTTAAACAGTGTCCGTTGATTTCTACTGTTGAGCGCAACGTTTCGGGTTGGATTATCGACCGCGCACGGCAAGCACGTACAACGCTTAAAAGGTAACAGGTATACGTGTTGAAACTTGCGTCAAGTACCGCGGATGTTCTTGTAATCCATGCCGATGCTAAGCGGTGTGTATTAACGCGATAGCGTTGAAAACTCGGGTCGCAGAAAACCCGCCGCCGGCGTCGGCCCCGTTGGTTGTCAGCGAAAAATCGTGTGTGCGTCTGTGACCAAAAAATCAAGTTACTTAGGTAGCCATGGGAGGCCGCTACTTGTCCACGCGTGCGCGCGCGATCGCACTGAAAAAGCCACGCATTCGAAGAAAAAAAACGGGCTCAAGGTCACGAGGCCCGGTAGTTTCTATGCCCTGCCACCCCTCTTTGCATAGCCTCCAGCGCTTTCATCGGGACGAGAGAAGAGATAATGCAATTGCAGCATGCGACAAACCTTTGTAACTCCACTCGCACTGAACGAATTCTTAAAATTTTTGCGGTGTTGAATTCGTGAGGCAATGAGCTCTCCTAGTAAATTCATTCAGTGGTTACTTGAAAAAGTGTTTCAGGGCCCTTTAACGCATTTTGTTCGACAGGAGTCACGAAGAAAACGAGTGCATTCGGCGCGCGCGCTGGTCCAATCTTCTGTGTGCGTGTTTGTGTGCGTGCGTGTGTGTGTAACAAAACGATAAGTATGCACTTATCGGTTGAAGGGTACGCAAGGGGCCGGATTTCGCTA
Organism: Rhipicephalus microplus; assembly: GCF_043290135.1. Lineage (NCBI taxonomy): Eukaryota > Metazoa > Arthropoda > Arachnida > Ixodida > Ixodidae > Rhipicephalus > Rhipicephalus microplus. Next base: position 265,586,000 of record NC_134701.1, on the reverse strand, counting down.
TCGCGTTCATATCTTGAAGGCGAAGCTTAAGGGTTCCCCAATTTTCAACGTTCATTTGTACCTTGGGAGAACAAGCTGAACGATATCCTTTTCAAATCACACCGTTGTGCGCCGGGGGCTATCCTGGGGCATGGTTTCATGTTACCATTAAACCTGAGCTCCATGGCAGCCACTTTGGTGATTTACCGTACATGTTAATTTTTCGTACATATGTGGTGCAAAAGGAAAATACAGAATCTATGTACGATGGAAGGAAGAGTAAAAAGAAAGGCGGGAAGGTGAACCAGACGCACGGCTTGTTCACTATCCTACACTGGGAGAAGGAGAATAAAAGATAGCGAAATAAAAAGAAGTTAACATACAATAATTTTGTGTATAATACAGGGCATGAGATGAATTTCATTGAGGTTCTGAAAAGCTCATGCAATGGGGTACTCGGGATGAGCCGATGGCTTCACCAAGGATGATACTGACAGGACGTGTACGCAACATCATGGATCTTCAGAACAGCCTCGAGGTACTCTATATGTTCGGGTCCTTTGAGATCGGATTCTCAATATACCTTGGCTTCGAGTGTAGGGGCTTTTAAGGCTGGGCACAGCCAGATAATGTGTTTAAAATGACTACACTTTTGTCCACGATTGCGGCTTTCTTGTGAGGTTTACTTATGTGTATAGTGTACCCGACTGTTTCAGCTGGCATGTGAGAATGTAATTTTAAAAAAAGTACATTTGTGTACCAAGATGGTGAAAGAAAAATGCTTCATTTTTCTTGAACCATGTGTACGAAGCACCGAAAGCGAAAGCTATGTCTAACGTTGCGATCCAACTCCCTGTACGATGTTCTAACAATGCGCGATCGTGAGAACGTGCGCAGCAGTGCGAGAGACAAATGCGTGTTCTGCGGGCACAACTCCCTGGCAAATATGGGGGTGTGTGCCACAGCGATGGTTCGATAAGCTGCTAAAATAAGGATGGCAACGATATGAGGCACATCACACCGCAGCGGGGAAACAGGTGCAATCAGCGGAGAACCATGCATGCGCATTTTTGGGCACCTAACGAAAGAATTAGAATACTAAAGGCGTTTAAAATGTTTAATAAATGTATATTGTTCAACCAACTAGTTCTATATGTCTGCTCATATCTATCTCTTGTGTTCTATCTAAATCTCGGTCGACGTGGTGCTGTCCGCGCTTATGTTGCGCACATATGTCGTACTTTTTCCTCAGTGTCTAGTTTCTCTTCCGTGAAAATTTCGTTCCTATTCTTCAGCATAGAAGAACGCTCCTGTGCTTATTCTGGTTTACATTCCTGCCTTCTACCCATCTTTTCTCCGCTTGTGACATAGCGCGGCATGTGAAGTTTCTCGTTACGAAGGCATGTTTTTCAGCCTTGCCACGGTGGTCTAGTGGCTAAAGTATTCGGCTGCTGACCCGCAGGTCATGGGATCAAATTCCGGCTGTGGAGGCTGCATTTCCAATGGAAACGGAAATGTTGTAAACCCGTGTTTTCAGATTTGGGTGCACGTTAAACAACCCCAGGTGGCCGAAATTTCCGAAGCCCTCCAATACGGCGTCTCTCATATTCATATGGTGGCTTTGGTACGTGAAACCCCACAAATTAATCCATCAATTAAGGCATGTTTTTCACCTTTGTTGTGGGACATCAGTCGTAGCGAGATGCAGAAATGAGTTTTAAATGTTTGGGCTTGTGGTGTTTTATTGATTTGCACGTGCCATTTCGGCCATCGACGCCTTCATGCGGAGTACCTTCCTCGGTCGGCTCGAGGTAGACATGTTTGGCGTTTAATATGAGACCCATCCCTTTTAGGCCCAGTCTCGCACTCGCTGATGTTCACATTAGACAAAGAGGGCTAACAAAGACAGAAGCTGATTTGAGATAACCACCTTTAACCAATTGTAAGCGCCTACAACGAATAGTTTATGTTTCGCGACTATAGTACTATATAGTTCTTGCTTTTACTTACGGAATGCATTCTGCTCACACAGCAAGACTAGGAAGCTTGGAATTTCAATCAGCAGTCATAAATTTAGTTCGTCAGCATGACCTTAACATCCGCAATAATGATGACCGTGCCAGGAAAAAATGATTTCCGTGAGAAAGAGAGAGAGAGAGAGAGAGACTATTAGAGATGGGTAGTCTCCTGAACGGATCTTCGCAAACCTCGTTTAGTTGCTGTTCCACCGCATAGTTTCTGCTTGGCGCTTACATATAAGCTGCCAGCTCACCGAAATAAACACCCCGGGGAAACAAAGCCGCAGTGACCCTGTCGGCTCGCTTTCTTTGATGAGGCACTCGAGGTCATCGCTTATAGCGTATATGCTTACAATTACTGCGCTCTAAGGACCAGCTGTACAACATACTCAGGGCCATGTCGAAAAGATTCTGTAATTATTGCAAAAAAAATAAAAATGTAAGAATGAGGAGAGCGCATTTCGAGAGAACTCGATTATTGTTGTTAAGCGATCTTTTATTGAAAAATGCTTCATTGAAATTGTTCCCTATTGAAGTGTGTCATCCAACTTTCCCGCTTTGGCAGCACAGCGCGATTCCCCCATTTCATCCTGGTTTCTTTTAGCATCCACAGCTGTTAATAATAATAATAATAATAATAATAATAATAATAATAATAATAATAATAATAATAATAATAATAATAATAATAATAATAATAATAATAATAATAATAATAATAATAATAATAATAATAATAATAATAATAATAATAATAATAATAATAATAATAATAATAATATAATGATAATAATAATAATAATAATAATAATAATAATAATAATAATAATAATAATAATAATAATAATAATAATAATATAATAATAATATATTGAACTATACCACAGACAATGTATCTGATTACCTTTCAGTTTTAGCGAAATACGGCTTACAGTAGACCACAAAATCCCCAACACGCGGAGAATGCATACAGACCTGACTTGTGTCTTCCTGTATAGATTACATTGCAATGCGAGCCACAAACTATTCATTAAGGTCTTGCGTGATTGAGCAAAAATTTGCTGACCATTATTTCGTGGCCTGTCGCCTATGTGGACAATTGCCGCTGCCTAATTAAGAGAATACAGAAGGAAAAAATAATAGTAATGAACGGAAAATAGAGATATATAATAGCAAAATTTTCGATCAGTTTATAGCACAATTTGACTGGATGCAGTTAACTGTGGGATCGAACTATTCCACAGTCTATGAAAAATTTTGTGAGCAGCTACTAAAATTTGAACGTTCAAGTACATCTGTAAAAACTAAAAAATATAGAAAAATTATTCGTGGTTCGCTGCAGATATTAGGAGCGCTATTTCTCATAGAGTCTGGCTATGGAAACCTGGCCGACGGGCACCGAAAAATCAGGATTTAAAAATGGAATACAAGATTGCAAGGAATAGGGTTGTCGCTCTTTTAAGGTCAGCGAAAAAGCGGTATTTTTTTTTGGAACGATTTAACCAAGCATACAAAAGCCCCACCGCGGTTGTTTAGTGGCTAAGGTACTCGGCTGCTGACCCACAGGTCGCGGGTTCAAATCCCGGCTGCGGCGGCTGCATTTCCGATGGAGGCGGAAATGTTGTAGGCCCGTGTGCTCAGATTTGGGTGCACGTTAAAGAACCCCAGGTGGTCGAAATTTCCGGAGCCCTCCACTACGGCGTCTCTCATAATTATATGGTGGTTTTGGGACGTTAAATCACACACATATATATATATATATATATATATATATATAACCAAGCATACAAAAATCCGGCAAAGACATGGGCTTTCATAGATAACCTACGAGGCAAAAAGAACACGCCCACTGATCTACTCAAACCCTCTTCCGGAAACCAGAGATAGTGGTTGACAAGTTCAACCACTTCTTCACGCGTTTTTCTAAGAATGCGCATGCGCATAAACGCACGTGCACGCTTAAAGAGTCTGTTCCTGCATCTGCTTATTTGCCCACGCTCTCGAAGGAAGATCTCAGGAGAATAATTTTCAGTTTTCGTCCAAATAAGCAACCAGGAATTGATGGGGTAGCTGTGGCCACACTTTGACGGAACTTTGAAGCATTATCTGGTATACTTCTCTTCATCTTAAATGGATTTTCGACCAGAGCATTCATTTCCGAGAAATTAAAAACGGCAATAGTTAAGCCATTGTTTCAAGCAGGGAAAAAAGATGATATAGAAAATTACAGACCAATTTCTATCTTGCCCATACTCTCCCAGATACTAGAAAAATTTTTGCTTCAATGTATGACGTCTTTCTTACAGAAGTTCTCGCTACTGTCACCCCGGCAATTTGGTTTCATTGCTAATCGCAGTACTATAACATTATTAGAAGAGCTTAGTGATGAAATATATTCGGCTTTAGACAAGAACCTGTTCTGTTGTGTTCAATCTTTAGACTTGGAAAAAGCGTTTGAAACAGTCAACCATACCGTTTTGTTAGAAAAGCTATTTCGTTTGGGCTTTAGGGGGCCGTTTTATGACGTGCTCTATAAATAGTTACAAGACAGGTCACAGGCCGTTATGGGATGTAGGGAGGTAATTAGCAATAGAAAATATATTACTGCTGGTGTGCCACAAGGATCGGTGTTGTCACTATTGCTACTTAATTTATTTATGAATGACTTCCTCTTGGGAATTCGTAAAGCCAATGTGTACCAGTATGCAGATGATACGGTGCTATTAACACGTCACATACGTTATGAAGGGGCGATTAATGCTCTTCAGAGTGAAATTCATAATGATATGATATGGTTTGAAGAAAACTCCGTAATTGTAAATGAAAATAAAACAAAACTTATCTGCTTTCGAAGCCCTCTCAAAACACAAAAAACGAATATACCAATTTTTCTTCACACGGAACATTGCAATCCATGCAAATGTTCTGCAGTGGAAATGTCGAAACATTCAGATACCTAGGCATAATTTTTCATAGTAGTATGTCTTGGCAACATCACATGGCATTTGTTTGTTCTAAACTGAGAATTATGGCGTGTCTGCTTTTCAATATAAAAAGCTTGGTGCCTCTACCAGTGAAAAAAAAAAATGATAGTTCATTCGTTAGCATATAGTGCAGTGAGATATAAGATAACAGTTTTTGCACTTTGCTCAGAACGCTGGAAAACACGCATTGATAGTTTACTTCAAAATATTTTGAAAAGTGTAGCTTACGGTAGTAGGATAGATGCCAGTACTATTTTTCGGGATTTGGGCTTTTGTGTATTCCAGGATTTGTTTATTAAGACAGTTGTTCTAAGATACAATTGGCGTGATGACTATAAAGTGCAATGTGTAACGCGTCGACCCCCTGAGAGAAAAAAAGCGTTTTATAGTACCCTTGTTCTCTACCAGATATGGAGAAGCATGTAGAAGGGTATATATTCCAAAAATTTTCAATGCACTACCAGATAAATTTTTTTCAGCGAGTTCAAAAAGGCAATTAAAGAAATTACTCGCTGAGCTGTAAAATCACATGGTCTACTTGTATGTCAGGTATGCTTTGTATCCCTACTTTGTTCCTCTTTTTTATTTATTGCCTGTAATATGTAATGGTGCCAATCGTTTGTCTGTTCGTTGGTAAAGAAACAACAATAGTTTTGTTACCTTGTATCCACATCGCTGTATACAACCGGCTCTGCCGGGCCTAGTCGCACAAGTCCTGGGGACTTGACGGGCCCGTTTCTTTGCATTTCTTATGAATGTGTACAATAAAGTATTATTATTATTATTATTATTATTATTATTATTATTACCACGTTTCTTTCCTCAAGTTTTGTTAAGATTACGCCCACTTCGTGAACCTTTTATATTATTCTGGAAACTACGTCACCGCTAACGAAAACGCTAGAATGTTCGGTGGGAAGTGTATAAATGCCAACACGCTTCGCCGCTTGTCAGTTGATCGATGGCCGACGCTCTGCCCGCCGCTATTAGTGCCAGTGTCTTGCTGTAATCTGACTTTTCTTTTACATGGCCACAAGTTCCGCCAAATAAATAAGAACTTTTCACTTGGATAAGTCGTCTCTACCTTTGTCAGCGTCACGGCTTCGTGACAGTAACAATAGTCATTGCGGCTTGGGAAGAACAGTCGTTGTGGTCTTCCTTGCCAAACCACGATATGATTTTGATAGACCGTAGCGGAGGGCTCCTTTCTCCAAATTTTAACACATTCGGGTCAGTGGTATTTCGAACACATCGAGATTGAACCGCCACTGCCGAGATTATAGATTCCTCCGACACAGGCCACCAATGACGGTTATGTCAACGGCTGAGAGGAAACTGTATGAAAGCATTAGCAGCATATGATGGCCGAGACTTCCTTCGTTTTCCGGAACACGCTGCCACATCTCGGTTTTGAATGCCTGACACAAGGCGATGTGTGAGAAGACAAACAAAAGTTCCCACTGATGATTCAAATTAAAGAAAGTTACAAATCTCTTGCAGCGTTCCTGTAAGCTCACTTGAATTTTAATTATGTAAAGGGGGTTTATTGAAGGACTGAGCAAGCGGGTGGTAGCTCTAAAGGAACGCAGGCCGACCCAGATGACGGTGCTTGATCGCCGATCTCGTGCCTTTTTCTTGTGTTAATCATAGCTGACCTGATGGTATCAGTGTCTTTCTTATTCACTACAATTATAGTAGTTGTTGGGATATAACATACCAGAACCACATTATGATTATGAGGGATCCGGTAGTAGGAGGCTTTAAAAATTTCGAACAGCTGGGGTCCTTTAAAGTGGCTTTAATCATAAATACAATGACCCGTCACACTTCAACCTCCACCGAAAACTTTTTCGCCACGGCCAGGATTACTTGAACTTTGATACCCTCAAACCACCCCGCCGCGGTGGTCTAGTGGCTAAGGTACTCGACTGCTGACCCGCAGATGGCGGGTTCGAATCCCGGCTGTGGTGGCTGAATTTCCGATGGAGGCGGAAATGTTGCAGTCCCGCGTTCTCAGATTTGGGTGCACGTTAAAGAACCCCAGGTGGTAGAAATTTCCGGAGCCCTCCACTACGGCGTCTCTCATAATCATATGGTGGCTTTGGGACGTTAAACCCCATATATCAATACCCACAAACCCCATCTGCCGCATGAAAAAAATTAACGCGCGCGTCTAATTGGATTGTACGGCCGGGAGATAGGGCAGGCAGTAGCCAAGTTCGTCGAGATAAACGTGTTCAAGGCTTTAGTGATTGGAGTACGTAGACGAGGTACGTATTGATGAACTCGTAGCCGTTTCTGCTGGGGCAAGGATTCTTCATTTTTTGGGAGATGGGTTCTTGTACGCTGTTTCTATAGTGAAATATTGCCATGCTCGGTTTACATTTTGGTAATGTTAGGAAAGTATACATAAAAAGTGGTCATGCACGAAGTGGAAAGCGCATTGGAACGTCTCAAAGTATATCCGAAATAGCTAAGGTTAGCCTTTGTCCTCTTCAAGTCCTGCTCCTTTGAGACACTCTATCTCATCGAACAATGCACTAGGACGGCTTGTAGTACAACTAATTACGAAGCATTCGTAGAAGCTTGAACATACGGAATGAAAAAAGTTCTCGACATTCAGTTCTTATCAGACTCAAGTGGTTACCATTGTCGGCTTAATTAACGAAAAAGGCTGGAGTGAGACAATAGGCAAGGCGCAGCGTTTTCGTCCGCCTTCTCAATGCTGCGTCTTATCTCTGCTGACTCGAAACAAATTGAAAGATTGAAAAGTAAATAAAACCAGCCTCTCGCATCGTTTGTCGCATGAAAAAAAAAAAGATTAGTTGTTACGTTATGTACGCGGAAGATAGAACGAGATAAACGAAGAAATGTAAACATGTGCCTCGAATAAGTAGTTTGCAAGCTCTAGGAGTCGCTCCTTGTTGCTCTCCAAGAAACGTAATCCTTAGTTATTCAGAGAAAAGAATATACGCTCCACAAGACTAGGATCCCCATTTTTCTTCCAGCCAGGCGGATGTTCTTAACAAGCTCCGCCTGGAGCCGGTTCCAACAATGGCGGAGGGCCTCCCTCACAGTACGCACGCTACTGCGTTTCTGTTTCTTGATCTCTCTCATTCCGAGGAACGAATTAATCAAAATGCACTCCAGTGCTCGCTCACTCCTTCTTGCAGGTTGTACAGTTAGGACTTCCCCTTTGTTCCGCCATTGTGTAAAGAGTATAACAATGGAACGCGTGGTCTACCGATTCTATTTCTTCTACTTCGTTAATAGAAGGTCGCACCCCCCCCCCCTTCCCCCTGCGGCAGCTGAGTGCGCGAGAGACGGCGGCGTTGAGAGATGGGAGATGAAGAGGCATGGCCCTCGATTGTAAATTAAGAGAAAGCCGGGACCCTCCACGCCTACCCCCGATTGAGTGGGCGCGCGCACACTGGTTTCTTTCTTGAGAGGCGGCGGCGGCGAATATAAACATCAGTCGGAAGTAGGGCACCGAGTGGCTCTCCTCGGCACAAGAGTCAAGTCTGAACAGCGCGCGCTCCATGGACTGTCCCTCCGTGGCCACAGCGGCGCCGATAGAAGCTCAAGAGAGACACACGCGCTGGTGGTGCGCTTGTTCGTCGGCGTGAATGGAGATCCGGAAAGGGGGGCTCGAGGGAGGGAGCTCAACACTAGAATGGACGGGCGGCAACCGGGGCGTGCGTCCGAAGGAGAGATAAGGCACAGCTAGGGCCCCGAATTAGAATAAACGATGAGCGCCGAAGGAAAAGAAAAAAATATGATAAAGGAAGGAGGCACGCACTGGCCTTTCCCGCGGGAGCCAACGACAAGATAACGGCGTCGAACCGGCGGCGGTCGCGCGGGAAACGGATGGAGGGTCTCGCCTGCTTCGCCATGAATCAACCGACCGGCGGCCAGCGTACCATGCGGGCGTCCGCTGCGTTGCAGTCGCATTTGTCGGGCCGCTTCCTGCCCCTCCTGTGTCCCCACATTCCCTCTACTCCTATGCTCACGGATTTCGGCGGCTTACATGGTCATGGCTTGACAGCCTGCGGCTGCGCGTGGGAGAGGAAGAGATGCGCGAGGAAACGAAATGCGCTACCCATAGTCCCGCACCGAAATGCACTGGCCCCGTGCCGGCAAGCAAATGGACCGACCGAGAGAGGCGCTGACACGGTTATTTTTCCACAGTTCCAAGGAAGAAAAAGCGATAAGTGAGGATATGCGAAAGGCAGAATGTGAACGCATCGCTGTTCTGTTTGTATCCGAGAGCGTCTCCAGCCTGAGAAGAAGCCGGGCGACGATCCTGTTGAACAACGCTTTTACACCTACTTCGTCAAGTTTGACTCCGGTCAACGCATTGTGTCTCCGTCTTTAGCTCTGCTACGCGATAGTTGTAAAGTTGACTATCTTGAATGCTTTCGAAAGACGAGGAATGAGGAAAAGCAAGGTGGCATGAAGGCTGATACTGAGTTTCGTAATGAAAACTTTAGTTTTACGTTTCAAAACTACAATATGATTGCCAGACGCCATAGTTGAAGGATCAGGAGGTTCTGACTAACTGTGGTTATATCCTCGTGAGATACGAACTACCAGTTTTTTCGTATTTATCAAGAAAACGCATTAGTTTGGAGAAATCAGACCATATTATCACGGTGAAAAAGCCTGATTGACGTAGGACACGTGGCATGTAAACAAGGCGTGTGCAGTATATTGCACACTGGAACTCAATAAAAAAACTATTTATTCAGAAATTAAAAGGAACGAACAAGAAAATGTTTATTAGCTGCACACAAAGGGTTCCGGCTTTTCATGAAACTATTTTAAGCAGCTATGCATGAAAAAGTTTCGTGAAGCAATTATACAAAAAAAAATTCGGCACATCCCACGTACCTGGGAATCGATCTTATGCGAAGCATGCAGAGAGGAGGTGACCTCGTTGCAATTTTTTATTAAGCGAGATGTCATGAAATGACGCTTAATATATGTACAAATGTTGCATGCTCAGACATATGTTCAAGAGTTGCAGATGTTTATATAACCAGTTGTTTGCACTTGCGCAATGATGCCAACTGAAACATGCGTTTTAGCAAGACCACAAGCTGATATGAAGCGCCGATGCTCGCGAAGATGCCGGCCCTGGACACTGCTAC